>NC_135314.1:133250642-133550642 GCF_048772815.1 Callospermophilus lateralis | reverse complement strand
CTGGTCACTGGGAACCTCCAATGTGAAACCCTGCTGTGGAACGCTGAGATTGGCTTCTATATGCTTCAGTCCCAGAAACCAGACTTCTTTCACAGCCACTAGATGCCTTTGCAGGTGCCACCTATACCTCCAGGCTTGGGAAGGATCCAGCACATGCCCTTCCATGCCTGCTGCCTGTTCATATCTGTCCGTGGAATAAACCATTGATTGGGATAAAGCTCTCAGAACTGAGTCATTTCACTGATAATCCTTGTATTGGCTCACCCATGAGCTTCTGGGGACACCTACTACCTAAAGCACCACACATCTTCATCGAATAGCTTAGCAAGACCTTCTAGATGACTTGCAAGAGCTAATACATCAGCACTTGTTTCTTTGCCTTGCACTTTCATTTTATGGAGAGGGGCCTGTTGCCAAAAACATAATGGGCCACACTCTGGCACCTTCAAACTTCTTCTGCAGCTTTCTCACTTCTCTTGTCAGTATAACAATCTAAAGTGATGGCCTTATCTGGATTTGGCTTCATCTTCATAGAACGTGGGTTGTTTCTTCTTTTCTTCAGAATATAAAAAGTCTTTCCAGATCAGCAATAAGGCTGTTTTTGCTTTCTAGTCATTTACATATGCCCTGGAGCAGCACTTTAATTTCCTTCTTGAACTTTTCCTTTGCATTCTCAGTGTGACAAAGTAGTGTAAGATGCACAGCTTTTCATTTGAAGTGCAAAACGTAAGACTCTTCCTTTTATTTAAACAGTACAGACCATTGCTGAGTCATTAACGGTTCTAACTTGAATTTTGTGTATTAAAGAATAAGAAAATGGTGAGCCATGATCTGTGGAGCAATAAGAATGTACATATTAAGGTTTTTATCTTATATGAGTGGGATTTGTAGTGCCACATGACAGTTAAAATAGATCATAGTATGAGTTATAATGGCCTAAATTCTTCAACACTCATTAGGCAGTCCCTTCTGCTCCATAACAGGGGCATCTATCTCACCTCCTCCTGGATGGCCTGTTTGCATCCTCTCTCACAGCACCTATGAGTTCTACATGGGCTCCATCAGCAGCTACGCAGTACTGGTGGTGGCACAGCCTGGTGAATGGATTAAGCACTTTTAGGTCAACATAAAAGAATGCCACTAAAAATACTTACAATGCCATAAGAATTAGCATCACAAAAAATTAAATAGATAATCTCAGAGGGGAGGGGAAGGATAGCTGTGCTGGGGGTTCTGGTACTAGGTAATGCTCAGGAGCTCACATGTGGGAGATGCCATTGAAAAGTTTAGAACTAGGGAAGTGAAGATACATTCTAGTAGATGTGGAGGGCTGTGGCCTAATAGTTTCTTGACCTCCTGCCTCTATTGTTTTGGACCCTGAATTTATATTGCTGCCAGGAAAGGTGGCTCTCTTTCAAAGGATGGGATGGCAGCTTGGAGCACCATATGTACCATATATATACACCAAGTGGAGGATAATGTTCAATATCCACTGACTTGCTTATTGGCAGCTAAGCTTCCTCCTCTTCTTGAAGGCTCAGCGGCCACTGGTGGCTCCATATCTTCCTGTGTGGTCATTGCTGGTGTAGGACCAACCTCTGATTTTGAGGGCTATTTCTCCTCCTTCACAGGGAATGTGATAATATGCTCTCCCAAATGTAAGCAAGTAAATTGGGCCACAGCTGCTGGAGGCAATTATATCACTTGATATGGTGCTAGAGCTGCAGGAGAAAACACCAACATGACTGAATTTCCTTGGGTATTTCCCAACTCACACTAGAACCCTGCCTCTGAGAATAGTCCTGGCCCTCCCCCACAATTGGCCATCTTCCCAGACTAGGTTCCACCAGCTGAAGGATGTTAGCGTTGTGTGTTGGGAACATATGGCAGATCCCAGGGGCACCAGCTGAGATTCCTCTGCACACACCTTCAGTCATCCGCCCCAGACCCCATCATCAGAGAGCTCAGACTTACAGGATCTGTGTTCTTCAGCTGTGGAAGGACATGAAAGTTCCCCTCTGATTCTGGCATAATGACAAACAGGAAGGTCCTGAAAAGCTTCAGGTTGTCCAAGTCTTGGGACCTCAAAAATCTTCTGGATAGAGGTATTGATGATGGAGCAGAGGGTGCTGAGGAATGTGGAGTGAAACAGGGAGTCATGATGGACAGGGCCTCTCTTTTAACTGGAACCTCCCACGGTCCCTGCATCATGGGTTCCCAAAGAGTAGCCAGGCAGGTCCATGCACCAGATCAAAAGGGCAACCTGTGAGGCACATGTGTGGGTAAGGGGCTCCCCAGACTTGCTCTCCAGTCTCTGCACAAGAGTGGAGGAGTAGGGGAAGGAGACACCATGGAAAGTTCAACAAAAAGGACCAGAAGGTTCTTCCAGGGCTAGACTCCAAGAGCAGCCAGAGATCCCTCCCTATCTTGCCCTACAGGATCAGGTCTAGAGCTGGCCAGCAGCTCCCAGGCTCTAACCCCACCCTCTCACCAGTGAGCTGGACCCACCTAGCCCCACACACTGCCTGCTGTGAGGACTGCAGCCTTTATTTATTTAAAGTGCTCACTTGTTTATTTGGATGAGTTCCCTGAGTTAGAGCCACAACTCCTCAAGGGTCCTGAAAACTGTTGGCTGGTCCTGGGGTGACAAAAGGCAGGCAGCATGCAGTGGAATTTGGTGAGGTGACTGTAATGGAGAAAGATCAGTTTCCCAGCTCCTATACATCTTGAGCAGAGAAGCATCCTTGGGGTCAATTCACTGCAATGGCACCATCATGAAATGGTGGCATATGGTGGCAAGAGCAGCATCCAGCTGTTTGGGGCATAAGGCATCAGGCATCCAAAGTCAGGAGTTGAGTATTGGCGTGGGGTGGGGGTGACTGTGGTGGTGTCAGCATGCAGCTGTGATTTGAGAGTTCCTTGCTTCCTACTCATGGTGGTGGTGACAGTGGAAGAATCCAGAAACAGTGGTTGTAACAACAGATGCATCCAGCCATGAGTGTTTTCATCTGCCATAGTGACAAGGGTCTGCCTGCAGTTGCAGTGAAGTTGGCCCCAGTACCGAGTGTCACTGTCTAGTATCCATGTTAAAGTCTGGTGGCAGCAGGGTGGAGCTCCAGAGTCTGGCAGGGGCAGGAGCAACATGCAGCTGCATCAGGGGTCCAGCCTCAGTATAGGGGTTGGGCACCAGGTGTGGGGTGGGCAGTGTTGGAGTCCATCTGGAGTTTAGAAGTTTGAATGCTGCACAATGGTGGTGGCATCATAAGAGTTCAGAAGCAGGGGCAGCAACAACAGGCAGTGTCCAGCAGTAAGCATCTTCATCCTGCAGAAGTAACTGGGGTCCGGCTGCAGGGCAGTGAAGGTGGCATCCAGTGGCCATGTGGGGAGTCTGGTTGGCTGCAGCAAAGAGCTCCAGGCTGGCATGGCAGCAAGTGCATGGGATAGTGGGTGTCAGAGTGAGAAGGTAACCAGTAGCTGGGATGTCCTCTGTGGTGGAGGCTCCGGGCCCTGGTCTTGCTCCTGGTCGACTGGCCTGCTCAGGAAGAAGCACGCGGGAGGCTGTGGTACCCAGGCAGCTGCCCAGGACCTTATGCTGCCCACAGCTGCCATGTCTTACTCTGGCCATGTGCCCACTGGATGTCTGCTCACCCCATCACCTGATATAGCCTCTCTACTGAGGAACTAGGCTGTCTGCTAGGTTGGGGCGGTCTTAGGAGAGAACCTCACCATCCCCCGCCACATCCTGCATGGACTGTGGGTGCAGAAAGCAGAGGTCCTAGGGCATCGTCACCCCCAAAGTGCATTTCTGTGGCTGGGGGTGGCAGAAGACCAAGACAGAGAACTTGTTGCCCTTAGACTCCCACTGCCTCCTGTGCCCTCCACCCTTGTCCTGCCCCAGGGATGCACATGGAGGGTGATGATTTTCTAGGCCCCCCCACCTCCCACCTCTGCACTCTGCTACCACAGCCCAGGGGAGATGTAGCTGGGGAGGGTGGGTGTCTTCTCCCAAGGTTGCCCCAGCTGGCAGCAGGCCTACTCATCCCTCAGAGGCTGCAACTCAGGGAGGGGCAGGGTGAACTCAAGGATTAGGTGAGCAGCCTGGTGGACTCAAGGCCAATGCCAGGCATTGCTGGAATGGGCAGCATAAGGTCCTCAGCAGGTGTCTGGGTACCACCAGCTCCTGTGCCCTGCTTCATGAGCAGGCAGGCCCTACCAGGAGCAATACCAGTTGCCTGGAGGAGCCACTGCAGAGGCCATCACAGCCTCTAGTCGTCCTCTGACTCTGAGGCCTGCTGTCCCAAGCTTTCACCATCACCGCTAACAGAGCTCCACACTGCGGCCACTGGAGTCCCCACAGGGCCACCAGTGATGCCGCAGCCACCATCAGTGCACTGGGACCAGACTGCTGCCACTGCCAGAGGATGAGAATGCTCCTCTCTGGATGCCTGGCTTGACGTTGCCACCTACAGACTCCTTGGTTGCCTTTGCCACCGCTGCCATAACTGAACTTCAGACACCAATACCTCCACAGATCCCAAACGCCAAGGCTTCACTGTCCAGGCTCCTGCCCATGGCTGTCCTCCAAGCCTGAGGCCAATTCTCCATCCTGCCACTGATACATCTGGGCTCCTCAAACTGCCTTAAGACACCTTGGCTCGCTCTTTGACATTCTCCCCACAGATGGATGCTGACACTGCTCCTGGTCACTGGGAACCTCCAATGTGAAACCCTGCTGTGGAACGCTGAGATTGGCTTCTATATGCTTCAGTCCCAGAAACCAGACTTCTTTCACAGCCACTAGATGCCTTTGCAGGTGCCACCTATACCTCCAGGCTTGGGAAGGATCCAGCACATGCCCTTCCATGCCTGCTGCCTGTTCATATCTGTCCGTGGAATAAACCATTGATTGGGATAAAGCTCTCAGAACTGAGTCATTTCACTGATAATCCTTGTATTGGCTCACCCATGAGCTTCTGGGGACACCTACTACCTAAAGCACCACACATCTTCATCGAATAGCTTAGCAAGACCTTCTAGATGACTTGCAAGAGCTAATACATCAGCACTTGTTTCTTTGCCTTGCACTTTCATTTTATGGAGAGGGGCCTGTTGCCAAAAACATAATGGGCCACACTCTGGCACCTTCAAACTTCTTCTGCAGCTTTCTCACTTCTCTTGTCAGTATAACAATCTAAAGTGATGGCCTTATCTGGATTTGGCTTCATCTTCATAGAACGTGGGTTGTTTCTTCTTTTCTTCAGAATATAAAAAGTCTTTCCAGATCAGCAATAAGGCTGTTTTTGCTTTCTAGTCATTTACATATGCCCTGGAGCAGCACTTTAATTTCCTTCTTGAACTTTTCCTTTGCATTCTCAGTGTGACAAAGTAGTGTAAGATGCACAGCTTTTCATTTGAAGTGCAAAACGTAAGACTCTTCCTTTTATTTAAACAGTACAGACCATTGCTGAGTCATTAACGGTTCTAACTTGAATTTTGTGTATTAAAGAATAAGAAAATGGTGAGCCATGATCTGTGGAGCAATAAGAATGTACATATTAAGGTTTTTATCTTATATGAGTGGGATTTGTAGTGCCACATGACAGTTAAAATAGATCATAGTATGAGTTATAATGGCCTAAATTCTTCAACACTCATTAGGCAGTCCCTTCTGCTCCATAACAGGGGCATCTATCTCACCTCCTCCTGGATGGCCTGTTTGCATCCTCTCTCACAGCACCTATGAGTTCTACATGGGCTCCATCAGCAGCTACGCAGTACTGGTGGTGGCACAGCCTGGTGAATGGATTAAGCACTTTTAGGTCAACATAAAAGAGTGCCACTAAAGATACTTACAATGCCATAAGAATTAGCATCACAAAAAATTAAATAGATAATCTCAGAGGGGAGGGGAAGGATAGCTGTGCTGGGGGTTCTGGTACTAGATAATGCTCAGGAGCTCACATGTGGGAGATGCCATTGAAAAGTTTAGAACTAGGGAAGTGAAGATACATTCTAGTAGATGTGGAGGGCTGTGGCCTAATAGTTTCTTGACCTCCTGCCTCTATTGTTTTGGACCCTGAATTTATATTGCTGCCTGGAAAGGTGGCTCTCTTTCAAAGGATGGGATGGCAGCTTGGAGCACCATATGTACCATATATATACACCAAGTGGAGGATAATGTTCAATATCCACTGACTTGCTTATTGGCAGCTAAGCTTCCTCCTCTTCTTGAAGGCTCAGCGGCCACTGGTGGCTCTATATCTTCCTGTGTGGTCATTGCTGGTGTAGGACCAACCTCTGATTTTGAGGGCTATTTCTCCTCCTTCACAGGGAATGTGATAATATGCTCCCCCAAATGTAAGCAAGTAAATTGGGCCACAGCTGCTGGAGGCAATTATATCACTTGATATGGTGCTAGAGCTGCAGGAGAAAACACCAACATGACTGAATTTCCTTGGGTATTTCCCAACTCACACCAGAACCCTGCCTCTGAGAATAGTCCTGGCCCTCCTCCACAATTGGCCATCTTCCCAGACTAGGTTCCACCAGCTGAAGGATGTTAGCGTTGTGTGTCTTGGGAACATATGGCAGATCCCAGGGGCACCAGCTGAGATTCCTCTGCACACACCTTCTGTCATCCGCCCCAGACCCCATCATCAGAGAGCTCAGACTTACAGGATCTGTGTTCTTCAGCTGTGGAAGGACATGAAAGTTCCCCTCTGATTCCGGCATAATGAGAAACAGGAAGGTCCTGAAAAGCTTCAGGTTGTCCAAGTCTTGGGACCTCAAAAATCTTCTGGATAGAGGTATTGATGATGGAGCAGAGGGTGCTCAGGAATGTGGAGTGAAACAGGGAGTCATGATGGACAGGGCCTCTCTTTTAACTGGAACCTCCCACAGTCCCTGCATCATGGGTTCCCAAAGAGTAGCCAGGCAGGTCCATGCAACAGATCAAAAGGGCAACCTGTGAGGCACATGTGTGGGTAAGGGGCTCCCCAGACTTGCTCTCCGGTGTCTGCACAAAAAGTATGGGCAACTTGGGTTTGGATTGGCTGTGTTGGAAAGGGATCCACACGGGGCTTGGCTCTGAGGCCCCAACCACTACTCTGTTCCTTTGGTGCCCAGAATCAATTGCACCACAATATGTTCTTTCTACACGGTAAACCCCAGAGTTGAGTCCTCTGATGGAAATCACACAGGGAGGAAATTGGGGTTTGCCCTGCCATCATTTATAACAGCTCCCCATGAAACAGGAGCCCTCCTGACTGGCCCAAAGACCACTCCCTTCTTTCCTTGAAGCTACTCCTCACAAACATCTGGCTCCAGGTTTCTATACCTAGAGATGGCGAGGAGGCTGACACCTCTAACATCCTGTGCCCCTCATCTGCCAAGATGGCTGGTGGGCTTGACTAACTTCCTGACAATATTGGAACTCCAGGAGGACTAGAAGGTTTGTCTGCATTGATTCCTATATAATAGGCCAAATGATGGCCCATGGTGGTGCTACACATACATTTGAGTGATGACTGAGCCAAACCACCTACTGCCTAACTATTCAGGGCCAGGACTCTATTTGTTTCTCCCCAAGTGTTTCTATTCTGGCTACATGCAGGTTGAAATGCTCCCAGATGCAATCCACAGACTGCTTCCTAAATGTGGAAATTGTTTTTCCTGAAGCCTCAGAGTAGTGAGGCCTGAGGCAGAGAACTTTCTCACAGGGAGGGGATATGCCCACACGGTAAGGCCAGAGCTATAGGCTGCCTAGAGTTACACAGAACCAGGCCTGAGGCAGACACTCTTTGGGCTCATCCTACTCAGTTTTCTAAACATCCAGGCAGGCTGCTTCTCTGAAAACACTACTTTCCCCAGAGCTGACTGAGTTCCCAGAATTCCCAGCACCAAGCAGGAGATGGCCATGTGCCAGGGCTTGGAAGCAATACACATCTTTTACACAGCAGCTCCAGCACCTTCTGAGGAATGTCCAAATTTGGGGAGGAATAAAGTAGCTTTCAAGAATTGAAGACAGTAGCTGCTGCATAGTAAGTGTGCATACATTTGTTTTAGTAGCACCACCTACCACTGTGTTTCTGGCCCATGCTTATGGATATGGTTTCTTCAACTCCTCATGGTAACTCAATGTGATGGATATATCCCCCCTCTATAGATGAGGAAACTGAGTCATGGTCAGATGAAATGACTTGCCACAGAATACTCAGCTACATGTGCCAGGGTGGGAATTCAAATCCAGGCTGTCCCACACCAAGTCTGGAAGAGAGTACCGTTATTCACTCATTCAACAAACCCCTATGGGTGCCTCCTAGATGTGAGTGCTTCCTGCGTAAGCCCAAAGATCATAGCACCCATGCAATGTAGGTGTCACTTTTACCATTCCCAAGTTTCCAATGAGGCTGCTGACCTAGGAAGGCAAGGCCCATCAGGCCTGTGAGGAGACTGCACTTTGCATCAGTGAAGCTCCACATGGATTCAGGTTGCTCTGTCCTGGTGGCCAATGCACCTGCTTCCTCAGATCACAGCCAGTAAACATCATGGTCATGGCCAAAGGTGGGTTGATGTCATTCTACAACTGTCCATTCCCACAGAATGTGCATCAGCAAGAGTAAAGATTAAGGTAAGCTCCAGACTCTAGGTGACAATGATGTGGGTTTCTAAACTGGAACAAATGTGCCTCTCTGGTGGGTAGTGATGGTGACAAAGGCAGAGGCTGGGCAGGGATGGGAGCATTTGGGAAATCTCTGTTCTTCCCCTCAATTTTGAGCTTAAAAATGCTCTAAAATGTTAGCAAGTAAAAAGCAAGAGGAGGAAGAAGTGTGCTTTGTCACTCTGCACTGGGAGAGGCTGAGGGCAGGCAACCAGAGGCTGGGGCAAACAGACCGAGCACCTCCTTCCCAACCTGCCTCTCTCCAAGCTCAGCACAGCATGGTCTTTGAGGGGCTTTGGGGTCTTTATAGAGAAGCTGTCTGATGGTGACAGCTCAGAAGCCCTGCCTGACACCTCCTCAGAAGGCCTTGAGGGAAGACTCAGATTTAGGGTGGCCCACCTCTTCTCTCTGTCCCTGGACTGTCCCTACTTATCTCCTTTCCACCCCTGCTCCCTCAGAGTCTGCCAGCTGCTTGCTGCCTGAGCACCTTTAAGCTGTCCTTCCCACTTCTGGGCCCAGCAGCTCCTGTCCATCAATAAGCTCTCAGCTCTCATGACACTTCCTCTGAGAAGCCCATTCTGACTGCCACCTAGAAACACCCTGACCCTCCCTCTCCTCTGTTTCCTCAACCATTTCTGAATTCATCCTATTTCTTCATCAGTTGACTTGTCCTCGCTCGGTCTCTCCTTCTAGACTGTGAGCTCCAAGAGGGTATAGGCCTTCCTTGTGCTCACTGTGGTCTCCCCAGCTCCCCCAGGATTGGAAAGAAGGGCTTGGAAGCTGTGGAAAAGTCATAGGTGAGGATATAATGAGAAGTGGGTCAGCTGCAACCTGAGGGAGGGCCCTCACCATATCCTGCCATCCTGGCCCCCTGATCTTGGCCTGCCAGCCTTCAGATCTGTGAGAAATCATTTTCTGATGTTTCAAAGCCACACAGTTGATGGTAGTAGTTACAACTGCCTCCACTGATTCAGACCTGGGCAATCTGAGCCAGGCTTGGGTAATGCACTCTGGACACTTGGAGGTACCCAGGAAAGCTGAGCATGCTCTCTCCATGCAGCAAGTTGGTGTCTGTTTGTACAATATCAGGGTCTTCTCACCTGATCCAGTGGACACCTGGCAAATAGTAAGCCTACAGGCAGCACTTAGGACCAAAGACAGGCACAGGGGCAAAATCAGCCACCTCTACGGCAAGGGGCTGTGTTCTAAATGCAGCTGCTCTCACCCCTTCAGTGGGGACATCTGTGGCTTGCCTGCTTGGCTTTCATCTCCCTGTCTCATCATTTACCCTTGAATATTTTTGGTGACTCTTTCTTTCTCTCACACAATGATTCAGCCCCTCCAGGCTTGACCACTGAGATCAATCCATCCCACCACGATGGGCAGAAAGACGCAGTGACCCAGGCTGGCCCATGACTTTCACTATCATCATTAGGACACTGTCTTTTCCTCCAATGCCAAACTAGAAGATTGTGTCTCTAAAGATGCTTGGCAACATGCCACCACCCCCAGAGACAGGGTGGGCAAAGAAGGCATTGCAGGGAGATGGAGAGAGGCAGTGTCCTGATGATGACACTGCAACCTCTGGATAAAGCTGTGCCTGAATCTGTTCAGCCCACAATTCCCAAACATGTGAACCAAAGCAATCCACTTGTCAGCCTTTCTTTCTCCTGTAAATTTATGCTTGTTTACTTATTGATCTAGCTAACATTGTTAGGGTTTATCCAATTTGAAAGGTGGACCACTTTGCTGCTTCATAGCTGTGTGGCCTTGGCTCAAGTCCTTAAACCCTCAAAGCTTCAACTTCCTTACTAATAAAGAGGAGTTGCTACTTTCACCTACACAAGAGGAAGTCAGCCTTGTAGATTATATGAGACAAGGCAAAGCACTTAGGATTGATGTTTGATGAACTGGAGATTCTATAATTCTAGTCTACTAATTAAGCATAATTGACTGAAGAATAGCTGCAGGGAATGCTTTCAAAGACCCAAGTGTCACTGAGTGTCTGACTCCTAGGGCCTCAGCTATCTGAATTTTCAATGTGGCCTCGGTATGGCAGCAACTGTCACATTCCTAAGAACACCCTCAATCTGAGCTCCTAAAACATCAGGCACAGAAAAAGCATAAAAATATGGATCTTCCATCTTCTCATATCACTAAAAGAAAATCACAGTGACCCATCTGAATTTAGAACTCTGAAACCCCTCACCCAAGGGCTCAGGATGAGCTTACCTTAATCTTTACTCCATGGCAGGATCTGGAGGCTCCCCCCAAAGAGCTTGTCCCTTTGGACATCAAGAAATACCCCTTGCATTCAACATTATAGCACAGCTCTGGGGCCTGCAGCACCCCTACCCAGGGCTTATCCAGGTGGTCAAGCTCATGCTCTGAGAGCATCTGCAAAGTCATCTGTGAGCACAGGGCAGAAACTGACCCCCTGCAGCTGAGTCCATCTTGCTCCCACTGGAGTGAGCGAAGCAGTCCTTTCTGCATACAGATGGCACCATGAGAACAGGTCAGCAACACTGCTGCACAAGGGAAAAGAGACTGTCATTCCAGAGGTTCAGGTGCTACTAAACAGGCAGGACCACAATTTGAACCCAGGACTGTCTGATTCCAAAGTCTGGCCCTTTGCCAACTCCAACTCAACTCCCAGCATAGGTCATAACTACCTATGGGCTGTTGGTTGCAGCTGCAGAGCATTGTAAAGCACGGTTTGCAGCCAGATCCCTGGGTAAACCACTCACTATCTCTGTGACCTTAGGCAAGAATCCTGCCATGTCCTTGTCCCAGTTTTCTAATGCACCAGTGGAAGGTGTGTTGTTCACTCCACAGAGCATGGGTGTGGTTAAATGAGATTGGCTATTGAACAGCTAGGTATCATATGGTAATTTTTTGTTTTGTTTGTTTTTATGCCTTTATTTATTCAGGATGTCTTTAATTGAATTCTAGGCTTCCTGGAGGGGAGCAAACCTTATTAGCTGTTGTTTTATTATATCTTAAGTACAGCCTTGGCAAATTCCAGGGAGGGCCCGGTCACAGAGCATGGTGACAGCTGGTGGCTAGACCCTAGGGCTCCCAGAGGTGGTGGTCAGCTCTAGAACCTCCTGTGCTTAGAAAGCAGGAACAGGGGGATGTGATCCAGGACTCTTTAGGAATCACATGGTTGTTAGGGATAGAGGCCTGGGGAAAAGGACTCAGGCCATGTCCTGTTGCATCAGGTGCCTGAAGCCTTAGCAATTTTGCAGGCCCATGGGGGTGACAAAAGTGCCCTTTCCTACTTGTTAGCCCATGACAAAATGCTCCCAAAAGCTACTACAGCACCTCATGAGGCTTCTGCAGGGAGACCCAACAGCATGGCACAGGAGACACAAGCAAACAAGAAAGCCAGGCCCCTCTTGTCACTCTCACTACAGATAACCAGGGAGATCAAGGCTACCAGACACCCAACACTATCCAAAGCTCCCAGGAGCTGTGCTGTCAGAGTCCTGAAACAGCCTCAAAACACATCATGTGGGTGGGACTGCATTATTCATGAGAAGTTCTGCCCCCATTAGCCTACACACAGGCTCAACTGAGTCAATCCTACAGGACTCAGGGGACCCATAAATGTCCTTCTTGGAAGTTCTGTGCCCATTCAATGAACAAGGATTCTGCAACCCCTACTCTGAATGCTGAAAAGTAGAGGCTGAGCCTGGGGTTCCCAGCCCAGAGGCAAAATTCTGAAAAGAATAGGCCGAAGTTTCTTCTTTGGCCTGACACCCTAGTGACTGTGCTTCCTTACTACTGGTCCCTGATACTTCCATGTTCCTCCTCTGGTCCAAACTCCCCCAGGGCACCCATCTTACCCAGAGTAAGGGCCAAAGACCTCAGCAGCCACGAGACTCTGGAAGGTGGACCCTGTTCTTTCTCTGACCTCATCATCACTCTCCTTCACTCTGCTCTGGTTTCATTGGCCACCTTGCTACTCTGTCTTCCCAGCTCAAGTTCTTGCAGGTGTTGATAATTCTGCCAGGAACACCCTTCCTGAAGAAGTGTATGTCCTCCCTTCCTTCAATGCTCTGCTCAAACATTATCCCCTCAGCGAGGCCAAGCTGACCACCACCTCTGGTGAGCCCTTTCCCTGTCTTTCTGACCTTTATTTCTGCCATGGAACTTATTATTTATCTACCTGTCCTCAGGCTGGATTGTACTCTCAATGAAAGCATGTGAGTAAGTGCTCAATCTGCATCTGCATGGGGAGGGGAGCCTCAGTGGTGCTCAGTTCGTCCACCACATGATGCCACCCTTAACACACACACACACACACACACACACACACACACACACACACACAGAGACCAGGCTGGGCCAAAATGTCTACACCATGCAAGATCTCGAGCTGACAGCTCACAAGATGCAAACATGGCTGCAAAGGGGTGCCAGGCTGAGCAATGGTGGGGGGTGACAAGACAAGGGCAAATCTCACACACACACACACACAAATCATAGTCTTATTTATTCATATATACTCATGCATTACACAAAACAGACTCACAAAAACAGTTCACACCGATTCACATGCAATGTCTGGAAATGCACTTGGACATCTGCAGACAGATGCACATACATTCTCATACTCACACGCTGCAGCCCAAACTCCACACATATACACACCATACACACACACACACACACAAACACACACACACAAACACACACACACACAGCCATGTGTGCACCCATGCACACTCAGTCCAGACCTGCAGATGCCATCCTTAGCCCCGCCAGTATACATGTTCCGCACCTCTACAGGGACCTCAGAGGTGACTAGCTATAAATCCAGAGACTGGACTAATCTCCACCATGGCCTAAGGGACAGTAAATGGGCAGCAGGGCAGCAGAAGTCTGTTTGTCATTCTCCTTTGGCAGGCTCCCTGCCTGCCAAAGGAGCAGTTCACAGAACTGAGACCCCCAAGAAGTGACCTCTGTCTCCTGGTGGTGGTGGCTCTGGGGACTGCAAATGTGTGGGTGCAGGAGGGAGTCATTTTGTCCCCAAACTGAACCTCTCCTTTGCTGAACACTGGGCCCTCTTTGGCAGGCCCACTCAACATGGACCTCCCCAAACAGGCCTACCTGTCCCCAGAAGCTTGTCTCTCCTTTAAGGCCCCCTCACTGAGACCCACACAACTGTTCCTGCACAACAGGGGGTCCCAACCAGACACCTCAAGCTATGCCCCCAACCTGGAGGATCTTCACACTGCATCCACCCCTGCACACAGCTTAAAGACACCACAGGTACCCCATACCTCCAGCCCCAGAACCCTAAACATATGGGTCACCCCTTCAGCCCTCCAGAGGTAGATGCTCATCCTGGGTGAGCCTGCCTACAATGTGGCAGCTCCTGTCACAAGGGAGCACCCCTCCAGGAACCATTGCCCCCCACCCAAGTTGGCTGTGCCTTCCCAGATGTGCGTCCTGCACCTACCTTCTTCCTCAAGGTCAGCAGCAGCTTCAATACTCTGCAGCAGCTTCTGCCTTATGCCAGGTCTTCATCTCTAGGGAACAAGCTGGTGGGCATGGGTGACCACATGGTAGGAGCATCCACGGCTGTCCACTCCCCAGCCCACCTGGACCTTCCTTACCTGAGGGAGCAGCAGCCATGGCTCTCACAGCATCCTCTGAACAGAGAGGGATGGGGGACCCTTGGGAATATGTGCCTGCTAAGGGCAGTGTGTTTGGTGTGCTACAACTCAGGTGGGCATGGGTAGAGCCAGGAATTACCAAGTTCTGAACTCAGAGCCAGGTGCCTCCCACTACAGTTGGACCATTCACTAGGAGGGCACCATCACCTAAGTTCAGCTTGGAAAGTGTTGGGAAATTTTCCTGGAGACCAAAGCCTTCCTCAGGATCTGAGGATCTCCTCGCCTGATCCACACTGCCCTCACATGGACTCATACCAGCATCACAGAGCAATGGTGCAGTAGCTTAACCAAAAAGAGGCCTCTGCTTCCTGCAGTGTCACTTCAGCGCCCTCTACTGAGGAAGCCGACATCATGCACTGTGTACATGGGAAATGGTGTAAAAGCCAGGCTATGGTGGAGGAGCAAACACTGAAGGAAGGAAGGAAATAAAATGGGAGCCAATATTAAGGAACTTGACAACAAACATAACAACACTAAGGTCCAATGAAACAGTTGTTTCTTTAAAAGGGTAAACAAGATTGATAAGCCCCCATGCTAAAATAACCAAGAGAAAAGGAGAGAAAAGCCAAGTGTATAAAATTAGAGATTAAAAAGGTGAAATCATCATAGATATCACAGAAATCCAGCGGATCATTAGAGACTAGTTTGAAAACTTGTACTCCAATACATTGGAAAACCTAGAAGAAATGAATACATTTCTAGATAAATAGGATCTACCAAAACTGAATCCAGAGCAAAAGAAAACCCAAACATACCAATGACTTGTAATGAGATGGAAGGCTTTTCGTTACTGTCTCTAACAAAGAAAAACTCAGGGCTGGATGGACTCCCAGCTGAGGTCTACCAAAAATCTTTGAAGAAGAAGTGATGCCAAAACTCCTCAAATTACTCCATGAAATACAAAGGGATGGAACACATTCCAAATTTATAAAGCCAGCATCACACACATACCCAAACCAGATAAGGACACATGAAGGAAAAAAACCTACACATCAACATCCCCAAAGAACTTAGATGCACAAATATTGGATGTACGTTTTCTCTGGTATGCAAAATATAAAGAACAAAAAGGAAAAGAAATGTGGGAAAGATGAGTAGAGAAAAGGGACCAAGGGGTAGGGGTAGGGGAGCTGAGCCATACTGCATCAGTAAAAATATGGGGAAAATGATAAAGATTTCTAGGAAATCTTGATACTAACGCCAACAACTGAGACAACCAGTCATTAAGAGAATGGAACAGCTCTCAAAAACTGAGAGGTATCACATTTCACATAAAACCACTGTTTGCTTGTTCTGGGGGGTTGGGAGAGAGGGGACTTGTCAATTAGCCTACCCTTTAGTATAGAAAAAATGCCACAAGATATTTGTTTGATGACATCGGAGGAAGCCCAAAAAGGAACACCAACACAAGTCTTCACAGGTGTCAGCCTTCTGAGGCAGGCAACATGGCTCTCAGTAAATTAAGTGTCCTGGTAGAAATGTGAAGTGATCCAAATCAAGCTAAATGAGAGCTGGAATCCTAGAGGTGATGACCCAACCAAGAGCTGCTCCTGGATAGTACATTCCCCCACTCCCAGTTTTGGTAGTAGTTATGACCGTTTCATTTTCCCTCATGAAATTTATAAAATAGGTGCAGAATAACCATCTTAGTGTATTCTACTGCGATTAAGTTTTTTGTTCACACACAAAACACTCTACTATCATCCCAATTCCAGAAAGTGGGAAGATGTACTCAGGGGGCACTCTTTCTCTGTCAAAGCAGAATGACACCAATGCCTCAAGAATATGTTACACCCTTGAAGTAATTTTTCCCTAGGTTCAAAAAAAAGTGAGTTTTCTTTTCTTGTTCTTCCTGGCCCAGGTGTTCTGATGCCAGGCCTGCACTCTCTGTGGAAGATGTTCGTGATGGTGATTGGCCCAAGACTCACAAACTGCACAAAAGATCAAAAAGAAGAGGCCACCTCAGAAAGGGCAAAGTGTGGACAGTGGGGCCCCTAGTGGATGTGACAGATGATGCAGACCCTTCAAGACCAAGGAAGTGGGTGACAGGTGGCAGCTCGTACAGCAAGTGTGAGTCTTCCCTTTACACTTATAGTTGGGGCACTAGATCAGGGGCCAGCATCCCTTCAACTCAAGAAATATTTTGAATAGGCCAGAAAGGGGGATGCTTTATTTTGCAAGAATGCATCTATAGGCCAAGGCACATGGTCTCCTTTGGAGTGATGGTTGCATTCCACATCTTTGGGGAGCCCAATCTACTCGGTGGAGAGTCCCACAAAAGTCATGTAGTGTACCAATACATGAGGTGGATCTCTCACCCATTCAGCTTCTCCTGCCAGTAGCCATCTGGCTCCATTACCTACTCCATTGCCTTTGTCTGGAGTGGTGTCGAATACTTCTCTTTCTAGAAGAGACATATTTTCTCTTCTCAGCCTTGATTTTTAACATCTCAGGATTCTCCTGGTTAGAAGGAGGAAGGAGGCATTTTCGGTTGAGCATGGCAGCATTCCCCCCTGATCTGAGCCAGTTAGGAAACTGCTGCCAGGTACTTTGAATCGCTGCCTGAATTTTCCAAGTTAGTCAGTGTCCAGCAGAGGGAGCTCTCTGAAGTCCCAGCCATCTACCTGATGGTAGAGATCAGAAACTGAGAGCCCAATCTGTAACCAGGTGGAAAGGAATCTGACCTGGATTGAGGGAGGGAGAGAGAAGGTCAAGTGGAACAGTAATTGAACACATGAAAGCTTGGTATGTTCCATCTGGGGCTTGTCTCCTGAACAGACATGTGAGATTTGTAGAGGGGTTGTCAGCTAACCAGGGACTGTGGATTCCCAGGATGAGCAGGACAATCATCTTCTGGTGGTGTCCTTCCTCTTCAGATGTGGTGAATGAGGGTTAGAAATGTGTGAGTGCGTGGTTAGGAGAAATTCATGAGGGCCTGTCCACTTATCCATGAGTTGCACTTCTGATCTCTGGCTTTTCTATGTCTTAAGTAGGATTGAGTCTCCTGCCTAGAATGTATGAGAAGGGTCCTGAGGAGTGGGTGTTGTCCTAGAAGAAGGAAATTCCTGCATGGAGGTCAGAATTAGTTTCAGCAGCTGTGAAGAATATTGAGTGCTGTCTTCATATTTTCAAAATGGAGAATGCATTCTTCTTAGTGAGGTCTGAATGATCTCATAAGGGTTCAACTGCAGCCCCACTCTGGGGACAGACAGGATGTGGAGCTGGGCAGTAGGTAATATCATTTCCCATATCAATCTAGACAATTATTCAAGTTTATTTAAAATTAAATTCAGAAGATAGGCTTCTGTTATAAAGATTACTATATTCCTAAAGTAAACAAAAACACTATATATAAATAAGTAAATGCTTCAAATTATGAAAAAATATATTCCTTAATTTATAACTATTATAAAATTAAATCTTTTACTCTTATTCGTTTTATATTGTATTATCCTTACAAGTTTTAAAACTATTATCTCTTAAAGCCTTATGCAAGTACAAATTTTAATGTAACAACTGAAGGTAATTTATAATAATAAGGTGATTACTTATAAGACAAACAAGTTGTAATACTGTATTTTAGTAGCTGACCTTGGGATTGCTCCCATGGGCTGTTGTCTTTGCAGGTATGGCCCTGCTTCACTGGGTGGATGCCCTGGCCAAATTGAGTGCCCTCACAAGTCTTCAAGGCCTACAGCATGCCAGACTCACCATCCTATGGTGGAAGTGATAGGATGCCCAGTGGCCCCATGGAGTGGAGGCAGGGCCAGCTGAGGCCCAGCTGAGGGCAGTGGAGGACTGTTGGGATCTAGGCAGTGTCAGTCCTTAGAGAAGTTAGCATCATCCTATCTGGGTAGGGGGGCTGAAGGTGTTAAAGCCCAAGTGTGTTCTTAGCGCTTTTTTGCGCTTCTTGTTTCTCCACGTGGGCTGATGACCATGGCTCCAAAAGCAGAGATCAGATCTGGGAGCCAGTCTGGGCTCCCAGGGCTCATAGATGGACTATGGGTGGAGGTCCAAGTAGAGGTTGATTTTGAGGATGTGGTGTTGGTTCCCCCAGGAGAGCTTAAGCCTTTCTGTGTGGGCAGGCTTTGGGGGATGGCAGTAACTGTGGCCACACCAGAGGTTGCTTTCCCTGGGGTGTGCCTTGCTTTCTGTCCCTTGGTCCCCATGGTGGTGCTCTGGCTAGGGGCACTGGAGGTGTTCTGTTCTAACTGTGCCCCATGTTGCTGCCTGTTGCTTGGGGTACCTCCTCTTTTGGAGGAGATACACAAGGCCTCAAAAGCTATAATGAGTTCAGGGAGCATGTCATGGCTCCCAGATCCTCTCGATGTCATTGGGACCAAAGGGTAACTAGAGTTATCCTTACTGGCTGCACTGCTTGTCCCGCAAGGTGAGCTTGGGTGTTTCTGGGTGGGCAGGCTTTGAGGGATGGCAGTCAGGGTAGGAACACGAGTGTTTCCTTGTCCCTTTGTTCCCTTTTCTGTGTGTTTCCCCAGTGCCACGCTGGTACTCTGGCTAGGGGCACTGGAGGTCTTCTGTGCCCCATGTTGCTGCCTGTTGCTTGGGGTACCTCCTCTTTGGGAGGAGATACACAAGGCTCCAAAAGCTGTAATGAGTTCAGGGAGCAAGTCTTGGCTCCCTGATCCTCTTGATGTCAATGGGACCAAAGAGAAACTAGAGACACCCTTTGTAGTGCTTGTCTCCTGAGGTGAGTTGTGGTGTTCCTGGGTGAGCAGGCTTTGAGGGATGGCACTCAGGGTAGAAATTCTACTGTTTTCTTGCCCCTTTTTACCCTCTTTTGTGTTTTCCCTGGGTGCCATGGTGGTACTCTGGCTAGGGGCACTGGAGGTTTTCCGTTCCAACCTTGCCCCATGTTGCTGCCTGTTGCTTGGGGATTCTCCTGTTGGGGAGGAGCTACACCAGGCCCCAAAGGCTGCCATCATTTCAGGGAGCAAGTCTGGGCTCTCTGATCTCCTTGATGTCACAGGGGCCATAGGGAGACTAGAGATACCCTTTTCAGTGTTAGTGCTTGTCCCCTGAGGTAAACTTTGATGTTTCTGGGTGGGCAGGCTTTGAGGGATGGTACTCGGGGTAGGAACTCCACTCTTTCCTTGCCCTTTTTTACCCTTTTCTGTGTGTTTTCTGGGTGCCATGGTGGTGCTCTGGCTAGGGGCACTGGAGGTGTTCTGTCCCAACATTGCTCCTTCTTGCTGCCTGTTGCTTGGGGTTTCTCCTCTTTGGGAGGAGCTACACCAGGCCCCAAAGGCTGACATCATTTCAGGGAGCAAGTCTGGGCTCTCTGATCTCCTTGATGTCACAGGGGCCATAGGGAGACTAGAGATACCCTTTTCAATGTTAGTGCTTGTCCCCTGAGGTAAACTTTGATGTTTCTGGGTGGGCAGGCTTTGAGGAATGGCACTCGGGGTAGGAACTCCACTCTTTCCTTGCCCTTTTTTACCCTTGTCTGTGTGTTTTCTGGGTGCCATGGTGGTGCTCTGGCTAGGGGCACTGGAGGTGTTCTGTCCCAACATTGCTCCTTCTTGCTGCCTGTTGCTTGGGGTTTCTCCTCTTTGGGAGGAGCTACACCAGGCCCCAAAGGCTGACATCATTTCAGGGAGCAAGTCTGGGCTCTCTGATCTCCTTGATGTCCCAGGGACTGAAGGGCAACTAGAGATACCCTTTGTAGTACTTGTCCTTTGAGGTGAGCTTTGGTGTTTCTGGATGGGCAGGCTTTGAGGAATGGCACTCGGGGTGGGAACTCCACTCTTTCCTTGCCCTTTTTTACCCTTGTCTGTGTGTTTTCTGGGTGCCATGGTGGTGCTCTGGCTAGGGGCAGTGTAGGTGTCATTTCCCGAACTTGCCCCACAGTGCTCTCTAGTTTTGGGGGTTTCTCTACTTTCTGAGCTGGATATTTGCTTGTGTGATGTCTGACCCAAGGACAAATCTCTCCTCCCAGCTGCCTTTGAGGTCACTGAATGTGTCTGGGTGCTGCCACGAGGACCCACGGTGGAGTTTCTGTGTTTGTCAGACCCAAGGGCTGAGTAGTTTAGGCTGCCCAAGGTTGTTGGGCCCACAGTCAAGGGTGGCATCGGAGCTGCACCTGGACCTGGAGCTCCCACCTGTCCAAGCTGATGAGAGCTGGCAAAGCTAGGGGCTCCAGGCTTCATCCCACCAGGAACCCCAGAACTGGGTGGGACGGTGGCTCCAGGGGTGAGAGGCTGCTTACCCTGCGGAATGTGTCCTTGTACCCTTTGAGCTGGAGAGCTGGAGCTTGCTACAGGTGAGGGCCTGTGAGTACAGTAGGGCTTTGGGTCCTGGTGAGAGCACTGGAAGCTCCTACCCAAGGTGGAGGGAGGCCCCAGATGTGGGGGCTGTGAAGGCATAGTGGTGTTCAAGGGTGTGACCCCAAAGGGGGCCACTGGCTGTGCAGCCAAGCCTGCCAATGTGCTGAGAGAGGGCCTGGGAGGAAGGGCCAAAGCAGCAATTGGCAGGCTGGGGGAGAGCGGTCCTGTAAGATTGGTGATGGGAGGATGGCTCTGGGAAGAGACAGCAGAGCTGACCCACACTGGGGTGTGGGCCACCATGGTTGTGCTGCTGGGGGGATGGGGAAAGCTCTGGCTGAGGCCCACTGATGCCAGAGGCCTGGCCCCTCCCAGTGGAGCGGGGACCCCCCCATGGGCTTGTGGGGCCATGGCACAGCTGTTCCCAATGGCCTGGGTCTCACCCATCAGAAGACGGTTGATGCGCTGCAGAGCTTTCTTCTTCTCCCTGTCTAGGTCCTCAGCAGTCACTGCACAGGCCAGTAACAGAGGCGGTGGCAGCTTCAGAGGTTCCCGTCGGCGGCATTGCAGGAGAGGAAACTTGCGTTTCCGTGGCCTGCTGGTGTCTCCCGTGGGTGAGATCTTCCTCTTGGGCAATGGGTGTCCCGCCCTGCCTTCTGCCACCTTCTCACTCTTCTTTGGGGGAATCCCTGGGGATGAAGAACATCCCAGGGGCGGCTCCCCGTTGGATGGGTCTGGAGCCCTCCTCTTCAGGGCTCGGAGACCTCGCGTGGAGCTGTAGGAGCTGCTGATGGGGTTTCTTTTGCGGCAGGAGCTCATGCAGATGGCCCGGGAGCTCTCAGCTCTGTCTTGGGAGCTCTGGGTGCAGAGGTTTCTGCACAGAGGCCCAGGCCTGGGCACAAAGGCAGGCACACAGCTATGGGCCCCCAGGGGCCTAAAAGCAGATGCTCTTGCAGTGACCTGAGGGCGCCCCCTCTGATGTTCTCTAGCTACAGGGTGCTCTGCTTGCTCAGCCACCACTTGGCCACTGTCTCCAGGGGCTGTGATCACAGTCCTCCCTGGGCAGGGTTCTTGGGGTGCTGGAAGCTGGCAAGGAGCCACTTCCTGCCCCTGCACCCTACAAGGCGGCTGTCTGAGTCTGCGGCCTGGGATGCAGGAATTCATGAAAGCTGCAGTTGACAGCAGCGTCCTCTTCAGGAGACCTGGCATGCGGAGGGAGGAGGCAATATCCAAGTCTCCGAGAAAAGATCGAAGGGTCCGCAGGACCCTGGAAAAGCACCGAGCAGGCACTTTTCCCAACCGCTGAGGAGCAGTTGCAGGATGGCGGCAAGATGACCTGCGAGTGGTGCCACCAGCCCAGGAAGCCCTTAGTGGCCAACCAGTATAGGGAAGTCTGCGCGGCCCATGACCGGGCTTCTTGTGGGACCCTTCTGGCAGGTCTCTGCCCCTCAGCGCCGGGGGCAGGGGTGAGCGACAACACTTGCTGTGGGACGTCTCCATGGCAGTCTTAGCGAAGTCGCTAGTGGGCGCTAGATGGTCTAGCGTCCATGGCAGAAGGCCTTCTTGGGCTGCTCACGCAGCTTCAGGCGAAATGGCTGTCAGACCTGTTGCCGGGCGCAGCTGAGGAAGGAATGAATGAAGAACAGGCGAGCACGTGAGGAAAACCGTCAGTACTGGGCAAGAGGCAGGCTTGCGCCAGGAACGGACACGCGCGTGCAAATTCCGCGTGCATGTGCAAAGTCTGCATGCACGTGCAAAGTGCACGTGCTTGCACCAGATGCGGGAGAAATAGGCAAGGGAACTGCGTGCCTGGTGCGTGCGTGGGTCCTGGGGGGACTGTTGAGTGCTGACACTGGGATGTGATTCAGATCCCGCTGGTCCACCCACCTCCTGACCCAGTGACGTTTCGGGATCATCTCGGAAGGGTTGTAGATGCTGGGTTTGAGGGGTGGCAGCTATGGCAAGGCCAGGGATCTCTCCCCTCAGACTGGTGCAACGACCCTGCCCCTGCCCAGAGGCAGCCAGGATGGCAGCACAGATGGGCTGTACTCCAATGGACGTGGGGGCAGTCAGAGGGCTGAGAAGGCTCTTGCTGCAGGTTGAGGGTAGCTCTTGGGGCGTGGAGCACGTGCGGACTAGGGTGATGAGCGGGTGTTTGGCTGGCAGTACCTGCACCTCCGGTACAGGGACAGGTCGGTGCCTCTTCAGGAGTGCTCTTCTCGGAAAAGGCGGGAAGTGGCATGGCCCCAATATAAGCGCTCCCCATACCTCCAAGCTTGGAGCAGGGGGTAGCCTCCCTGGGCCTCTGAAGGGGAAAGCAATGTCATTAGATAGGCGGTGCACCAGCAGGTGAGCAAGTGTTGGTGGCATCTCCAGGATCTCGCTTGCTAGGGCCGGGCAAGGACACCTTGTCCTCCCTTGAAGGTGTGAGCTAGTGTTTGTATCTAGCCTTGCTCTGCTGAGAGTGGGCGGGGCTTAGTTTGACAGCCAGGAGCTCTTGCAATGGCAAGAATCCCTCAGCTCATGCCCCGCCCCTGAGCTGTCAGAGTTCTGTCTGCTGTCCTGCCTGGGCCTGGACAGTCAGAAGGGGAACTGCTGGGGGGCAAGTTTCTTGGCTGAGCAGCATTTTCAGGTGGTGGCAGCTTTGGGATCATGGCCTGTTTGTCTTCCTGCACTTTCTCTGGGAACAGTGGAGGGAACAGCTGCTGAGAATGCATTTAAGGCATCCCCCAGAGTCTGGCTGAGGGGTTCAGCAGGGCAGGCTGGGAGGGAATGCTACCCTCTGTGCACAGTCCTTTCTCTTTGTGTGGAAACCAGAAAAACCCAGCTGTGTACTCACAAAATCGAGTTTTATTCATATTTGGGTTGCTTTCTTTGAACTTTAGTTATCAAGATTCTCCAATTTTTATTTTTTTAGTTGTCCACAGGCCTTGATTCATTTCTGTGCAGTGCTGAGAATTGAACCCAGTGCCTCCCACGTGCTAGGCAAGCACTCTGCAACTGAGCCACAACCCCAGCTCTCCAATTGTTTGACTGTCTTCATTGCTTAGCTGTTCTGGGGACAATACTAGGCCTCCTACTGTTCCTACAGTGTAAGATATGCTACCTTTCACCAGTCCAATCCAACACAGACACCTACAGACCCAGAGATCCACTCAGCATTCACTCTTGGGAGGTTCCAGTTGTCATGGGTCTTGGCTTTTCCTGGATGGAAGGGCACCCTGCCAGAGTTAGCTGTGAGGTTTCAAGCTCAAGCTTCCCATTAACCCACTAAGCAGCCCTGCATGCTCCTCCATGCTCAGCTATTAAGAACTGTCCCTCCTCCTCACTGGTGGAATTCTGGGCTTGCTTCTGAACTGGGCAAAATGTCAGTGAGTGGGGACCTGGAGGAGTGAGGTTGGAGGGAGCCTCACCTGGGACTGTTGTCCCAAGTGGGTGCTCCTTGGGCCCCTTCCATTGCCCGTGGCCTTTTCTGAGTCCGCTGGACCTACAGTAATCAGTGAAGGCCACTGGGTGAGGTTGTGGCAGTGCTCATCTCTCCTCATAGTTATGGGATGGAATGTGATTCTATACCGTCTGCTTTCTTAGAATCCAATAGTCACTTAATAGACACTAGTTTCTCAGTGCTCCACCTTGAGATGGTTTTCAGTTCTCTTATCGTTACTCGGTCTTAAAGATATTGATGTCTGCTTACTTTCCAGGTGGTTTGTATACTGTCCAAAGGTGGGAAAAACAGGTGTGATGAAATTAAAAAATATATACTTATGTGTTCAATGCCTGAATCGAATCCAGTGTGTGGTACTACATCCCATGGACAGAACCTGGTCATTACTGACTGTGGCCACAAAGGTTTCCTAGCAGATGATTTGCAAGATGGGAGGAGCTTTCTTGAAGGTGGAGACAGGTATGTAGGAATTTCATTAACTTCTCTTCTATTTGTGCATAGTGAAGTTTAAAAGTCTACTTTTTAATCTAATAATTAAGTTTTGTTCATATTTCTGTTCTGAATTTACTTTTTTTCTGAAAAAAAAGTTGGAAAAACAACGTTCATTGGTATTGATTGTTTCTATGGTATTGTAAATCAGTGGAAGTCAATAGCAGGATTTGTGGCAAGCATGGATGAGGGATTAACCAAGTAAGTAAGCCTTGGCAGACATTTAGTTGTCAGCTGCTTGGGTACCAAACAGAAGAGGTGTACCTGACTCATATTTGTTGGGGGTTCATTCAAGTAGTTCTTAGACATGAACTGTCCCAAATTTCTGGCAAAGTTATACTCTCTACTTCAAAAATATTTTGCAGGAATGATTGGGTCCATGTTTGTTTTTGTTATTGCTGTGTGTTTTTTTTCTTTTCCATCAGAGTGCAAAAGTAGCAGCTGACAACTCCTACTTTTGTGTAGTTCTTTGTGTGACACAGTTGTTACCAGGGCTCTCAGGACATCATGAAATAGAAATGAAGATGTCAGGCAAGCCACAATCTCTTCTAGAGGCTTGTGGTTCTCTTCCAGGCTCTTCTGGGTGTGGCAGAAGCCATTTCCTTATGGAAGTAGCACAGAGGTCCCAATGCTTTGCTCTCTGTCAGCTGCAGACCAATCTCAGCTCTTAGGTGTTGTCCAAGTTCCTTTCCACACAACCTAAGACAGGAGGCTGATGCCTAAAGGTCAGTTTTCCGATGACGGGTAAGAACCATATGTTGAATTGGAACGGTCCTTAAGCCACATTACTTGTTGTTTAATTAATCAGAAGGGGGGAGATGCTGGGATCCATTAGCCAAGTAGGTATGACAATTTCCTTGCCAGCGTACCCCCATGTTGCTTAGTGGAAGGTGACCTTGCTCAAGGACCAGGGCGGATCCGTGTTTAGGGTGTTCCTGGTTTAGGATAATCCGAGTTTAGGGTGTTCCCGGTTTAAGGTTATTCCTGCTGGGAATAGGGCGTATCCTGCTGCCTGAGTTCCCCTTGAGTTCTCACAGGATTCAGAATATATTTGGGAGACAGAAGCCCAGTGGAGTGTGGATTTGGGCAGAGAATGTGGCTTTCCCCAGAACATGTTTGTAGACGGCTGGTGTGAGATCGGGAATAAAGAATTGCTGCTTGAATCTACAAAGCTGTGAGTGGCTCGTGATTTGTGCCCAGCCAGACTGCGGCAAAAACTAAAAATGAGGAGAAATAAACAAGGGTGTATATGTATAGGACTTCTTGAGTCACTTAGTACACAAATAATATACAAAAAAAGAAAAGCAAAATAAAAAATCAAAACAAAACAACAAAAGCAAAAAAAAGGTGAGAAAACTTGGTGAAATGTTAATGAATTAAGGAGTCCTTTCCACCATGGTGGATAAGATAATCAGTGAGCATGGGATTGTCCCTTCTTGGGTGATGGGCATGGGTGGGCTGGGGGCTGTGGCTGGGTGGTGACACAGCTGGCTATGTCCAGTGGGCCTGGCTGGCCTGAGCTTGTGGATCAGGGCTGGTCGATAGGCCTTGCTGGCCACTGATGAAGCAGGGCTGGGCAGGCCAGGCAGCAAAGTGGTAGCCAGGCAGCCTGGGTGATGGGCTGGTGGCAAATCTCCAGGCCTAGTAAGAAGATCAGTGGTCTAGGTAGGGGCCCTGGATGTTAGGGGAATTGAATATGGGTGGCCAAGGGGCTTGGTTGTATGCTGGACTGATGCTAGATCTGGTGTTCACCATGGACCTGGGAAACTGGTGGGTGATGGACCAGGTGGGACAGGCAAGTGCTAGCGACCTGTTGGGTATCAGAAACCGGGCAGCTGTTGGACCTGGTGAGTTCTACAGACCCAGGGAGCTTGGATGGCTCTGGGGACTGTGCTGGTGCTGGGACCCAGCAGGGACCGGCCTGAGTGGGCCCCAGGAACTCAGATGGTGCTGTACTGGCAGTCTCTGGGGCCCACTGGTCTGACTGCTATAGCTGGCCTTGTTATTCTTTGTGAGCCACAGAACTCACAGGGTTAAGTAGAGTTGGGGGTCTCTCTAGCATTTCCAACTTGTGTCCTTCTGGACAAAATGCTCTCCGTTTCTGATTTCCATGGTTTTTAAGGCTATTTAAGCCTTTGCTAGGCTCACATAGGCTCATGTGGACCTTGCTCTGAAGTCACAGGACTGGGTTTCCAGGCCCATTGGTTCCTCCACAGTCAGTCTCAATATGGCTCTTAGGTTGGCTGACCATGGGTGATTGATAAACTCAGGTGACGTCTTTTTAGAACCTTTTATTGAGTCAATGAGTCTTTGATTCTCCATGGAAAACTGACCACCAACTCATGAGTTT
Organism: Callospermophilus lateralis; assembly: GCF_048772815.1. Lineage (NCBI taxonomy): Eukaryota > Metazoa > Chordata > Mammalia > Rodentia > Sciuridae > Callospermophilus > Callospermophilus lateralis. Next base: position 133,523,734 of record NC_135314.1, on the reverse strand, counting down.
TCTCTCTACACCTTGGGGAGAAGCTGTATCCCACTGCTCCAGTTCTGGGTTACTGAGCTCAGGGATAGTCTGCCTCACTCGAATCTGCAATCTTGTTCTCCTATCAACCTTATATATTTTTCAAAGTACCAACTTTTCCTTGGGTCGATTTCTTCTTATTTTTATGCAGCACCTGGAGCACCCTGGGTCTTCCTGCATGCTAGGCATGTGTGCTGGGCCACAGAGTCCATCGCTGGCCCCTGCTGCTCAAGACTTGCAGTGTTTCTCCTGGGAAAACACCTGGCAGGTCCTAAACCTGCATTTTGCTGACATAATTTGGTGACATTTAAACCTTGGTATCCCATGGTTGGTTGAGGAAAAACCACCATTAGCTGGCTGCAGTGTTGGACAGATTTGCCTCTGGGGTCTTGTCATGGATAAAAGATTCCGGATTTATTTTTTTGTGGGTACCACTGAATGTGTCTTTCTTTTTGTTGCTCAGTCTGTCTTTTAGCAACCACACAAAAAAATGTGCCACATCCCTGATTAAAGAATGTAAGGAAAGCCCTGGGTGGGAGACCCACTATGTCACGGCCTGGGTGAGCCCCACTGTGTGGACACCTGGGTTCTGGATGGCATTCTTCGTTAAGGCCATAAACTCAATGTTCTGTATTTAGTTTCACTAGATATTTAAATTGTCTTGAGCATGTAATTTTCCTTTTTAAAAGCTTCTTTGAATAGACAGAACTATGTGTCACTTTACAGTTCATTCCTAATTCATGTAGAGATTATCGAGAGTTGTTCATCCTGTCTCATGTCACTGCTTTCACAGTATGTCCAGGGAGCCCCCTGCTCACAGAATGAGAAGATTTCTGATTCTTAGAGGAGATGTGTGTCCCCTCTCAGGAACCCGTGGTCATCCAACGGGAGTGGCTGTACCTTGAAATGCATTTAGTGACACTAGCTATTACTGGAGAATGAAAATAAATTGACTTTATTAAGAATGTTGTTTTGCTTCCTTTGACCACGGCCAACATGGACACTTGAGTGTGTTTCTTAAGTTGAAACAGAAATACAAACCTGAAGACCGGTTTGCAAATCCTAGGAGACACAATACCCCAAACCACGTGGTCACAGTGAGAGTGGACCAGGGACAATGGTCTCACATTTTAGGGATAGGACCCTCAGAGTCCTGGGAAACCCACGGGAGGTGCCAGTAACCACTGTCCCCAGAGTAGAAGCATTGCAATATATGAAGTGTGTTTGCACTAATTTGAACATAGGTTAGAAAAAAGGAGAAAATGGGTGTGGTCTGCATGATTGGGAGCCTTCAGAGCCTCACGCAGGTGTTTCCAGGGAGTTTAAAGAAAACTTTTGAGGTCAACTGCCCCCAAGTTGCTACTGTACATCAGAGACTAAAGTAAGAGTCAGGTGACATGTTCCACTGGGGGAAGCCATGTTTCTGTGATCTCCAGTGGGATCTTGTCACCTTCTTGCAGAAGCTAAAATTAAATCACCACAGAGAGTGAGTTAAAGACATCCTTTGAATAAAAAGGGTGCAGGATCTGCTCAGGTCCCCTGACTCCCCATGCATCCCGCCCATGTAAGTGCCTTTCTGTTCCTCAGATACAGCACTAGTGTGTGAGTGGGCTTCTGTGACTGTGATGAAGAATCAATATAACCAAATTGTATGTTAGGTTCTTTGGTAGCTTTGAATTACGTATCTACACTCAAGAGCTCAGAGGATTATTCTCTCTAGGTTTGCAAAGGGAAATTTTCTTTGTAAAACTGTTTTGTTTTTTCTGGAAGGTGCTGGGGATTGAACCCAGGACCTTGTGCATGCCAGGCAAGCACTCTACCAATTGAGCACTGTCCCCAGCTCTTCTTTGTAATAGATTTATCCCTTTAATTTGGTGTCTCTTGAACATTCATTAATTTTTAAATTAAAAAAAAAAACTTGTTTCAAGTAAATCATTTTAAGCTCCCATCTGTTTTTATAGTGAGTTTAATTCATGGCTTTCCCAGTCCTCAGAGTACGTATTATTGAGTTGTCTTGTTATTTTCTGCTTCAACCTCATGAGTTTCTACTTATCTTCACCAAAAAAAGAGATAAGTTCTAACCCAAGAATTTTATTTCACATCCTTGATTTTCCTTCTCTTGTCTCCATAAATCAATTCAATTTTTTTTACCATTTACTTCTCTGATCTGAGATCATGAGAAAGAATCTATACACTGAAATACTTTTCAATTATTCAGAAGGATCTGCTGATTCTTCACATTGCATAATTATGAAGAGAGTTCAAACTCACATTTCTAGTAAATGTCTAATAGAGTTTTTTTAATATACAGATATACTTTGTCTCAGTTTTGATCTCCCAAAAGTAAACCAGTGGTGCTCTGGCTATGCGGGGTGGGGAGTGGGTATCTCAAGCTGGATCAGAGACCAGCTGGCAGGTCGCATGGCAGATGAACAAAATCCCCCTGCCTTTCACATAGACTGTGAAGGAAAGCAGGTAGAGGGTAGGGGTCAGTCACAGAGGTACCTTTGTCAGGATGTCCCTCCTCAAACTGTACAGCAACCAGGCATCCTAAAACTTGGTGAATTTCTTCACTGATTTTCAACAGTCCCATGGGCAGATTGGACACAAGTCCTCACAGAGAAGAACTTAAAGCAGAGCACAGCTGTCCAAGTGGCCCAAACATAAGCACTAAGGGGGTTGGAATTCAGGTCCCACCACCCTCATTCAGGGCTCATATCTATTGGGTGGCAAAGAGCCAGGCACACATGGGCACTGGCCTGGGCAGGCACCAAGATGTGGTTTCACCAGACTGAGGTTCTGATGGAGTTGGTGTCTGGTGCAAACCTTTAATTCAACTGTTAGCTCTAAAAGCAGGAAAGCATATGTTCTAATCAATAAAATTTTCCCTTTATGACAATATTATGGTACAAAATTCTGATGTCTTTTTCAGATTTAAAAATGTAATAATAAAATCTAATATTATTACAGCATAGAATTTAAAACAACACAAAATACAAGCATGGCTTTAGATTTCTCACAAAACATATTTTCCCCCAGATTTAATTTTTTTTCAAATATATCATTTATATATCTTTAATGGCAACTCAATAGATGTATACAAGTTTTATCATGCAACTTTGATATTACATCCAGGAAGTCCCTATAAAGAAACCTGAATTTAGTTTCATTGTGATGAATTACTTTTCCTAGAATTCATACTGTGACAAGAGTCTGAGAGACTGTCTCTTCAGGCCCTTCAAGAATTAGGACATTCTAGCTTTTCAAGCAGGCATTGATGTAAGAAAGATGAGTCTGGACACCTGAGGAATTTGGAGGAAGCAGATATATTTAAGCTGCAGCAATCCAGAGGGGCTAACACCAAACAAGCTCTGAACCCCAGGTCTGGAAATCCTCTAAGATTTCAATGGGTGGTTACACAGCACAATGTTTAATATAACTTAATTTTGTTCCACATTCATAGGTTGGACAGATGTTTCACAATTTTTTACACAGAAAACAGAAATTTTTACACATCAACAAACTTGATTGGAGATTTTTTTTAGGTTGTAGATGAGCACAATACCTTTATTTTTATGTGGTGCTGAGAATTGAACACCAGGCCTCACATGTGCTAGGCAAGTGCTCTATCACTGAGCCACAACCCCAGCCCTGCAGGCCTAACTCTTACAAGAAAGAGAAACCTGGCCTTTACAACAAAAAGGAGCTCAAACACAATGAGTGCTCTGGAAATTTTGCTGACTTCTTAAAATAATCTCTTCTTGAATAAGACAGAGTTGTGTGTTACAATTAAGGTGGGAGTCTTTTGGGAACTACAGCATTACCCTCTTTGAGGCTCATTATTTAATCCTCTAAGTCAAACGGCATTATATCTTCTTGACTTAAAGCTTTATATAATGTAATATCATAGTTGTTGTTTCTCTTTTAAAAAAAAAACCTGCTTCAATTGTAGAACCACTAGTTTTAATGTAAAGAGGAAACAAACATGAAAGCAATAAACAAGTTCATAGCATAATCCATTCTATATCAATTAAGATTTTGAACCCACCAAGAAAAGGAAACCATCCTCCAAATAGTGAGCTTGGATTTCAACTGCAAAGCCCTTTCAGGATTGAACTGATACATGTGTGTGTGGTATTTTTTCTGATATTATTAACTATGTGTTTGATTGTTATCAGTCCTAGAGTCAAGACAAAACAAAGGACTCTGTATATGACAGAAGTAAGGGGTGGCAATGACAGTATAAGAGCTGTCTTAAGGAGTGAAACAGTCCATTTTCCTTTTGCTTAGTATATCTTTCACCTTGTACATCCAACCCAGAGTGACTGAAGCAGGGCTGAAGTTTCCTCAAGCTTTGGGCACATTCAGGCTAGTCAGCTTCCAGAGTGACTTGAGCAGGGTTGGTGTCCTTTGGATCTCTGAGTTTCTCTGGTGTTCCCTTCTTCCTGATGCTCAGCTTAAGGGGTACAAATTAAGGAGGGAAAGCTGCAAAAGAATGTACGTAAGAATAAGAGATTTTATTTTCAGGAGGTTCCAAAGCAGGCTAAAAGGAACAAAGTATTACATAATGTATATCTCTGCATGTGTACATACATGTATTGACATATTTGGTGACACTCTAAAAAGAGTAAGGGATTGTAGATAGTGCTCTATGTGGGGGTGTGACAAGAGGTGAAGGATATCCCAGGAGACTTGAATTATGTAAATTTAACTCAATGTAACTTTAAACAAATTTGAAAACAGCATATAATTTCACAAGCCTAACCCAACATTGGCTTATGATCTTCCATATATTATTATTTCATCTAAAAATGAAGTAAATTCAATCACCTGCTCACAGGTCAGTTGCCTTCCAAAGGTGCACATCTAAGTGGGTTGACTTTAATCTCAGAATATATTTCTGTATGGAAATCATGTCAAATGCCTTCCTGGCTCCCAAAGTTGAGGTACTGCTCAACAGCTTAATTTTACCCCTGGCTTATCCTCCTCACCAACTTTACTTTACCAGATGCAAACCCAAGGTTGTACCTAGTTCTGCAACCTGGTCAAGGTCACCCAGTTAAGAGGGATTTAAATCCAGCTCTACCCAATCTGAAGTCTTTACTTCTCACACTACCCCTTAGCCAGACAAACTTGCTTACTTATATTTTTCCTTTCTTGATAATCTCTTGGAAGAAGCCAGTGTTAGGCTCAATTTGGTAGGTCTAGGAGGGTATTTTCCCAATAGGCTATTTTTCCTACAAGTCCAGGTATGGCCAGTCTGGCTGTCCCCAGCCTGCTGCAATGTACTGGGGCCTCACTCCACTGCCCAGAGACCCTATGCCCTGACGACCCTTTGTCGAAGACACAGAGTCTCCTCAGGGAAGAGTGGAGGAGTAGGGGAAGGAGACACCATGGAAAGTTCAACAAAAAGGACCAGAAGGATGACCTTCAGTCATCCACCCCAGACCCCATCATCAGAGAGCTCAGACTTACAGGATCTGTGTTCTTCAGCTGTGGAAGGACATGAAAGTTCCCCTCTGATTCTGGCATAATGACAAACAGGAAGGTCCTGAAAAGCTTCAGGTTGTCCAAGTCTTGGGACCTCAAAAATCTTCTGGATAGAGGTATTGATGATGGAGCAGAGGGTGCTGTGGAATGTGGAGTGAAACAGGGAGTCATGATGGACAGGGCCTCTCTTTTAACTGGAACCTCCCACGGTCCCTGCATCATGGGTTCCCAAAGAGTAGCCAGGCAGGTCCATGCACCAGATCAAAAGGGCAACCTGTGAGGCACATGTGTGGGTAAGGGGCTCCCCAGACTTGCTCTCCGGTCTCTGCACAAGAGTGGAGGAGTAGGGGAAGGAGACACCATGGAAAGTTCAACAAAAAGGACCAGAACGTCCTTCCAGGGCTAGACTCCAAGAGCAGCCAGAGATCCCTCCCTGTCTTGCCCTACAGGATCAGGTCTAGAGCTGGCCAGCAGCTCCAGGCTCTAACCCCACCCTCTCACCAGTGAGCTGGACCCACCTAGCCCCACCCACTGCCTGCTGTGAGGACTGCAGCCTTTATTTATAGTGCTCACTTGCTTATTTGGATGAGTTCCCCGAGTTAGAGCCACAACTCCTCAAGGGTCCTGAAAACTGGTGGCTGGTCCTGGGGTGACAAAAGGCAGGCAGCATGCAGTGGAATTTGGTGAGGTGACTGTAATGGAGAATGATCAGTTTCCCAGCTCCTATACATCTTGAGCAGAGAAGCATCCTTGGGGTCAATTCACTGCAATGGCACCATCATGAAATGGTGGCATATGGTGGCAAGAGCAGCATCCAGCTGTTTGGGGCATAAGGCATCAGGCGTCCAAAGTCAGGAGTTGAGTATTGGCGTGGGGTGGGGGTGACTGTGGTGGTGTCAGCATGCAGCTGTGATTTGAGAGTTCCTTGCTTCCTACTCATGGTGGCGGTGACAGTGGAAGAATCCAGAAACAGTGGTTGTAACAACAGATGCATCCAGCCATGAGTGTTTTCATCTGCCATAGTGACAAGGGTCTTCCTGCAGTTGCAATGAAGTTGGCCCCAGTACCGAGTGTCACTGTCTAGTATCCATGTTAAAGTCTGGTGGCAGCAGGGTGGAGCTCCAGAGTCTGGCAGGGGCAGGAGCAACATGCAGCTGCATCAGGGGTCCAGCCTCAGTATAGGGGTTGGGCACCAGGTGTGGGGTGGGCAGTGTTGGAGTCCATCTGGAGTTTGGAAGTTTGAGTGCTGCACAATGGTGGTGGCACCATAAGAGTTCAGAAGCAGGGGCAGCAACAACAGGCAGTGTCCAGCAGTAAGCATCTTCATCCTGCAGAAGTAACTGGGGTCCGGCTGCAGGGCAGTGAAGGTGGCATCCAGTGGCCATGTGGGGAGTCTGGTTGGCTGCAGCAAAGAGCTCCAGGCTGGCATGGCAGCAAGGGCATGGGATAGTGGGTGGCAGAGTGAGAAGGTAACCAGTAGCTGGGATGTCCTCTGTGGTGGAGGCTCCAGGCCCTGGTCTTGCTCCTGGTCGACTGGCCTGCTCATGAAGAAGCACGCGGGAGGCGGTGGTACCCAGGCAGCTGCCCAGGACCTTATGCTGCCCACAGCTGCCATGTCTTGCTCTGGCCATGTGCCCACTGGATGTCTGCTCACCCCATCACCTGCTATAGCCTCTCTACTGAGGAACTAGGCTGTCTGCTAGGTTGGGGCGGTCTTAGGAGAGAACCTCACCATCCCCAGCCACATCCTGCATGGACTGTGGGTGCAGAAAGCAGAGGTCCTAGGGCATCGTCACCCCCAAAGTGCATTTCTGTGGCTGGGGGTGGCAGAAGACCAAGACAGAGAACTTGTTGCCCTTAGACTCCCACTGCCTCCTGTGCCCTCCACCCTTGTCCTGCCCCAGGGATGCACTTGGAGGGTGATGATTTTCTAGGCCCCCCCACCTCCCACCTCTGCACTCTGCTACCACAGCCCAGGGGAGATGTAGCTGGGGAGGGTGAGTGTCTTCTCCCAAGGATGCCCCAGCTGGCAGCAGGCCTACTCATCCCTCAGAGGCTGCAACTCAGGGAGGGGCAGGGTGAACTCAAGGATTAGGTGAGCAGCCTGGTGGACTCAAGGCCAATGCCAGGCATTGCTGGAATGGGCAGCATAAGGTCCTCAGCAGGTGTCTGGGTACCACCAGCTCCTGCGCCCTGATTCATGAGCAGGCAGGCCCTACCAGGAGCAATACCAGTTGCCTGGAGGAGCCACTGCAGAGGCCATCACAGCCTCTAGTCGTCCTCTGACTCTGAGGCCTGCTGTCCCAAGCTTTCACCATCACTGCTAACAGAGCTCCACACTGCGGCCACTGGAGTCCCCACAGGGCCACCAGTGATGCCGCAGCCACCATCAGTGCACTGGGACCAGACTGCTGCCACTGCCAGAGGATGAGAATGCTCCTCTCTGGATGCCTGGCTTGACGTTGCCACCTACAGACTCCTTAGTTGCCTTTGCCACCGCTGCCATAACTGAACTTCAGACACCAATACCTCCACAGATTCCAAACGCCAAGGCTTCACTGTCCAGGCTCCTGCCCATGGCTGTCCTCCAAGCCTGAGGCCAATTCTCCATCCTGCCACTGATACATCTGGGCTCCTCAAACTGCCTTAAGACACCTTGGCTCGCTCTTTGACATTCTCCCCACAGATGGATGCTGACACTGCTCCTGGTCACTGGGAACCTCCAATGTGAAACCCTGCTGTGGAACGCTGAGATTGGCTTCTATATGCTTCAGTCCCAGAAACCAGACTTCTTTCACAGCCACTAGATGCCTTTGCAGGTGCCACCTATACCTCCAGGCTTGGGAAGGATCCAGCACATGCCCTTCCATGCCTGCTGCCTGTTCATATCTGTCGGTGGAATAAACCATTGATTGGGTTAAAGCTCTCGGAACTGAATCATTTCACTGATAATCCTTGTATTGGCTCACCCATGAGCTTCTGGGGACACCTACTACCTAAAGCACCACACATCTTCATCGAATAGCTTAGCAAGACCTTCTAGATGACTTGCAAGAGCTAATACATCAGCACTTGTTTCTTTGCCTTGCACTTTCATTTTATGGAGAGGGGCCTGTTGCCAAAAACATAATGGGCCACACTCTGGCACCTTCAAACTTCTTCTGCAGCTTTCTCACTTCTCTTGTCAGTATAACAATCTAAAGTGATAGCCTGGGATAAGCAAAAAAAAATCTTAAACAGATGACCAAAAACTCTTAAGTTTGAAAAAGGAAAAGACTGATAAATTAAATTGAGTTAAAATTGTGAACTTTTTTTCTGTTGAAAGATTATTCAGAGAGTGAGACAGCAAGTCAGATTAGAAAAGATTTGGTATACATGTAGTCAATTTGCAATCAGAATACATAAAGAATGTCTACAAATCAACAAAGAGTGATATTCAATTAAAGTGAAAAAAAGACAAAATAAAATTCTTTGATGATAAAGAGATTGGAGAAGGGTCCTAATATCTTTTCTGGGAAAACACACATACAGCAAGTTTTCTTAGTTTAGGCCTTTTGACCACTATTTAGAGGCCACACATCTCTGAAGGAGAGTAACAGAGGGGAAATGCACTGGAACTATATAAACTAGTTGTGAAGGGACAGCTTTGGTCATAAAGTTGCAATAAATGTGTTGGCTAAGGTCAAGTGGTTTATGGGAAATAGAGCAAATAAGTTGCCTCAGAGAAGACAGCTGCTGGCCTAATCCCCTCCGCGTTTCAGTGAGACGGCCTGCACAGAGGAGGAAAGAGGAATCTTCCTGCAATGGACACCCTTTAACTGCTTTTGGGAACTAACCATCCATGCCACCGTGACATCTACTTCCTGCATGGTACAGTACTTGTGACCAGTTTTCTTTTTATCTAAGACTCCTCTATACAAAGACTTGGTCTTCTATAACACTGCAGCCAAAGCTGCATTGCCAGGAAATCATCTACCCAGGTCCACCATTGATAGACTGGCTCAGATGCAGCACTTTTCCCATGATCCCAGAATGACATTTCAGCACTGACTGGTAGGAGGACTACTGATAACCTTATTGTTTGATTCTCTCATCTAAACACTGACTGGGCACTATTTCTCCATTCTAACAATGAGGAAACTAAGGCATGAGGATTTAATTAAGTAAGGTGAAGAGAACCACAATAAGAGAAGAACAAGTGCTCTGCTCCCAAGTTTCTGTGTCTAAGCCCTGTGTTCTTTCCACACTATCACACTGAGCGATTAGTTTAATAGTGAGGGTGAATGGATCATAGTAATGCAAGAAATCACATACCTGAAATACCAAAGCCAATGATGAGTGCAATTGCTCCAGCCAGAATAATGATGATGCTAATAATGCTATGGAAAGAAAGAGAAGCAGGAAATTACTTCTTCATTCCATTTGACAAGCTGCTTTGTGATCTGATACACATTTGTCATGAGCAAGAATGTGCTACATAAGGTATCCCAAGGTTTTAGTCCTCGTAAGCCCCTTCCCAGAGATAGGTACCTTAGAAAGGAATCTTAGCAATTCCATCCCCATCCCCCGGCTCCATGGGATAAATTAAAGAAGTTCTCTTTGTATTTGACAGGGTCATCTTACTTTCCTATTTCAGACTTCTAAGACTGTTGGAGTACAACTGACAGTAACCTCCCTGTGATATCTAGTGCCACCTGGTAGGAATTGGTCTCATACTGGTTGCATATAGTCAATCTGAAATCATAATATGTAAAGAATTTAAATAATAAGCCAGTAAGCCTGCCTTAGCCTCCCTGTCCACTTCTTCCTGTCTTTTGTGTGTCTTGTTTCTTTCTGTAGACTTTAAACTCTACTAAGGACAAGTCTTCTCCACTTTGAACCCACTCACATCTAGTTCACTGCACCCTTTAGGTCCTCAGTGGTATTTGCTCTCTCTTATTAAAAAAAGTAATACATATTTACAACAGAAACCTTAGAAAGCTTTAAATAATCAAAAGCTTATAAATAATCAAAAGCTTATAAATAATCAAAAATAGGACAATGAAATCACCCGAAATTCCATCATCCAGACACAACCAACCACTGTTAACTTTTTGATATATACCTGAAAGTTTTTAATTTACAGGTTAGCAAATGACACTTGGGAAATAAAATAAACCAGTGAGGAAGTACTGCTTACATCCACAGTGTGCTAGAATCACATGGAAGATGTGTCGTTCCAAGCACCATTTTTAGCTTCTATCATTTATCCATTCAACAACCTTACGAGGTAAACAAATTTATCATCTCCATTTTATAGATGAGGAAGTGACATGGGGAGATTAAGCATCCTCCCTAAAGCCACACACTTAGCAACTGGCAGAGCTCAGATTAGAGTGTCTCCCAAATCTGCACTCAGCTACTTCCTACACAGTTCCCGAAAGGTGGGGCTCACAGATGAGGGGTGCCACTCCTTTCTGCCTAAGGGAACCCATGTTCCAGGAGGGTCCAGTTTTAGCTGGTGAGAGTGACTCAGGCGGAGCAAAAGGTCAAAGTGGGTGTGTTGGCAAAGCCATTTCTGAGAAGTCCGCCCATTGCTGCCTACCCTGATGTGTGCTTCCTCAAGCGTCTGTCCCCAGTCACACTGCTGGCGATTCACACACTCCCCACACCCACACTGGGCTTACTCAATAGACAGGACAAAAGAAAGACACAGGGTGGCAAAGAATGATGCCATAGAGAAAGGAAGCACGGGGCATTTTACTTTCTTCCCTGAATAAGCTCATTGTACCCAGCTCCCTTTGGCTCCAGAGTGGGCCCACCAGGAAGAAACCAGAGACTTAAAAGAAACAGCTTGAGTAAACAGTTTCCCTGGAGGCCAAGCCCTCAAGAGGTGCACCCATACAGGCAGCAAGTAGAGCTCTTACTAATAGGACATCTGCTAAACTGCTTCCAAAAGGAGACCACATGGGACCACTTCCCCTCCCTCTGCCTCAGTGCAGCCTCAGTCTCACACGGCTCCAGGTGTGAGAACAGCTGGACAAACTCATAGCAAGAGGCAATATGTATGGTTCTCCCTGACACCTGAGCCGACAGCAGCTTTGCATTTGTGACATAGGGTTTTCACTTACTTTGGTGAATTACTTCATCTCCCTGGGACTGTTTCATCTGTAAAATGAAGATGGAAGAAATTCCTGCTTTACGTCCTATAAAGTGTTATGGTTTACACGGATCCCCTCCAAATTCATATGTTGAAGTCCTAACCTCTAGAGCCACAGAATATGACTACAGTTATATATATATATATATATATATATATATATATATATATATATATATAAAACCACTTTTATATATATAAATAAAAGTGGTCATTGCAGATACAATTAAGATGAAGTAAACCAGGAGTAGAGTAGGCCTACTGGTGTCCTTATAAAATGGGAAAATTTAGCTGGGCATCATGGTGCGGTGTCCTTATAATACAATATGACTGGTGTCCTTATAAAATGGGAAAATTTAGCTGGGCATCATGGTGCGGGCCTATAGTCCCAGCTACTGAGGAGTCTGAAGCAGGAGGATCTCTTTTTCTCAGGGGTTCAAGGCCAGCCTGGGCCACATAGTCAGACCCCATCTCAAAAATAAATAAATTTTAAAATTAAAAAGGAGAAATTCGAACACAGATACATATGCACCAAGGAAGAAAAACATGTGAAGTTGAAAGCAGAGATGTATAAGCCAAGGAACACCAAAGACGGACCAGATTATTTTTTACTGATCCCAGAGGGAGCTAACCCTGCAGAGATGTTAATTTTGAACATCCAGCCACCAGAACTGAGAGACAATACCTTCCTTCTGTGTAAGCCACACAGTTTGTGGTGCTTCATTATAACATCCCTAACAAACTAAAACTAAAAGGGTTGCTTTGAGAGCAGATGAAACATTGAAAATTATATAATCCATAAGGGGCTCTTCATGTATTACTTTATACTATAAATATTTTTACCTGTAGCTACTTCAATTAAGTTTAGTATTAAAATTCTGTTTTATTCATTATTAAAATTTGAAGGAAGGGGCTAGACAGTGGACACTGAACAGATCTATCTGGATGCTCACCAAGAGAAGGAGGACAATGGAGCTCAAGAGTCTCAGTCCAAGCAGCTGGCCCATCCCCACCGCCCTCAGGCCACGTGTCCCTGCTGTCAACCCAGAACCCTGCCATCAGTCAGTCAGCTTTCTATCTGAGCAAGAATAACCTTGAGGTTATTCCCTTGGGAAACAGTTTAACCTCCAGAGACTCAGAAAGAGCAGCAGGAACTATCAGAGCAGCCAAATGAAATAATTCCTGTCTGTTGCTTATTAATTTTTTAAAAATATGAATAAAATATTTCACACGAGGTGTTCTGACGTTGGTGTTTGGTCCTTACCTTCCCAGAATAGTTTTCCTTATTCAGGACATTTTTAAGGCAGAACTCTGGCTTCTAACCACTGCCCTGGAATCCACAGTGCACTGTGGTCAGGTACTTAGAGAAGGGCACAAATAAAAACCAATGGTTTCTTGGGAGGACTTGCTCACTTGGTAAACATTTATTAAGCACTTACAGTGTGAAAGACAGGGTGCTGGGCAATGTGGAGGAACTATAGAGATGAAGTAAATAAAGTCCCTGCCTTCAAGGAACTTCTGATTAAGTTGAGGTCACACACACACACACACACACACACACACACACACACACCTTTTTAATGATAAGAGGAAAATGTAAGCAGGTCTTCAGTTTAGAGAGGATCAAATTGCCACAGGAATTAGAGGGAGGTAGGAACTACCCAAACCTGGGGAAAACAGGGAGAATCAAATGTATTTCCCTGAAAAAAAAATGCATTTTGAACAAACAAAAGGTGAAGAGAAAGAGTTTATTCAGAAATACATTCTGCTAATGCATGCTACTCTACACTCTCTGTCAGAGACAGAAACACAAAGAAAAGGTGGTGCCTCTACCTCATCAGCAGGGTCAGGACCTAACAGGCACACTCTGATGCCCTGGGCTTGAAAGTTCTTTCAGAGGCTGCAGAATTCAGAGTCTCCCAGGTGAAGGGCCATCTTTGCAGCCTGGAATTCTGCCCAACACATCCATGCTGCCCAAGTGTGGCCTTGTTCAGCGCCTTTACATGTCTTTGATTCACCTGGTGCTGCCTCTGCAGCACTTGAAAGCCATTGGTCATGTGTTAAATGCACATCATATACATTCTTGGAAGCTCCCAGGCTGGAAAATCACATAATTAAGGTGTGAGGATTTATGGATAAAAGAATAGGGTTAAGGATGACCACTCAACACCCGTGTGACTTTTTAATTGGCCTACCAACACAAACAGTAATTGGTATCTTGGAAACCAAGGCAGGCAGCTCAGTAGGACCAGAAGCTGCTTCAGAGAATATTAAAAATGCACAAAAATAATAAGATGGACACTCAGACTTTGGCTGCTGGGAGCCAGTGGGGTTGCTGTGAAGATGGGCATAGGTAAGTGCAACCTGGGACATGCAAGGCTGGGATGTGCTTCTCTGAGGAGGGAGCCCCAAGTGCAGACATTTATTTAAAATTAAAGGGAAAAAAAATCAAACTGGAAGCCATGCTGAGCCTTTCCCACTGAAGTTGTTACTCATCTCCGCTATTTTAGCTCTCCTTGCCTTGGAAAGAAAACACCTGTGAACCAGCACAATTTCCATGTTACACTGTCATTGTTCCCCTATCTTGCAATTACAAATGAGCTAATCGGTGCTTTATGAACACATATTACAGCAGGCATCAAGGAATAAACTAGAATCCTATCTCTGTAAGGACTGAATTTCAGAGGTCCAGACAAAAGCCAACTCTTCCTGGGTATGTTCTGCATACCAATGCTCTGTGTACGGTGTCTTGTTTAATCTTTTCAAAAAACCTAGTAGGTAAGTACTACTACCATTACCTTTATTATTTATTTATTTCTGTTGTTCCTTCTTTATTGGTGCATTATAAATAAACATAATACTGGAATATGTTATTATGTGTTTGTGTATGCATACAATATAACAATATAATTTGGGTTTTATGTGCGAGGAAACTGAGGCTTATGATAAGTAATAGATGAAGCTCTCACAGCTATGGTTGAGTTAGATTTCAAGCCCAGAGAGTCTGGCATAAGAGCTTGCACTTTAGCTATGTGCGATGAGTCTAGAAAAAGTCCCAGGTGGCAGGCAGCCACATGTTTGGAAGGCTCCCTTTATCTCCACCCCTGCATATCTCCTTTACCTGCATTCCTGAAAACAAGGGCTTTGGGGATCTGCTACATAACATATAAAGCCCTCAATCTGGAAAACACAAAATGTTTCTTGTTTTATTCAAATTTTAACAGTTTCTATGCTCTCGAGTTTCTGTTTCCTTCTCAAGTACTGACAGATACTATGTCCTTTATAGGTCATTGGTTTAACTCTACTTGCACAATTGATAAGTGTTTAAAACTCTGAAAACCAGATTAAGTTAGCAAACATAATTAATCTGAATAAATCCACTTTTAAATTACTATATCAAGTATTTGAGTAAATCAGGCTATAGCAAACATATTACTTTGCTCATAACTAATGAAGTGACTAGGGTTATAAAGAATGCTGAAGTTGAAGACAGCTATTTCAGGGTATCCAAAAGTGTCTTTTTTCTCCTTCCCCCACTGAGGGGAAAAAGGAATTATAGACAGCCCTCCATCCCCATGGGTTCTACAGCCTTGAATGTAAACAACTGAAGATAGAAAATACTCAGGAAAAAAAAAACTGCATCTGTACTGAACATGTGCTGACTTATTTGTTTGTCATCATTTCCTCTCCACACAGTATGACAACTATTTACATAGTACTTATATTGTGTTAGGTAGATAAGTGATCTGGAGATGCTATAAAGTATGTAGGAGGATGTGCGCAGGTTATATGCAAACACTGCACATTTTATAGAAGAGACGAGCTCCTGCAGATTTTGATATCTGAGGTGTGGGAGGGTTTTTTTGGAAGCTGTCCTCGGATACTGAGGAACAATATATTTTAAAACACTACATGGAATAAAGCATCAGGCTTCAAAGTAAAATTAACCATTTTCTAGATATTGATTAATATTGGTTTCAGGCTTCTGAGACGCTTAGATTGCTGTTTACTCAAGTTTTAATTTTTTTTTTAATTCTCCTGAATAATGCAGGGTATAGAGCTTGTTTAGTTAGGTTTGGGAAAAGGATTTGGGGGAATAGCTTATTTAAAAAGAAGTGCCTGTTGTTGAATATCAAATCAAAGCATCCTCTATTCTTTCCAGCTGCTCCAAGAATTGTGACATCGTCTTGTAGAGTCCCCAAAGCACAGGTCCCAGGATCACATCATGACCTGGGTCCCAGGATCACAAAACCCGGGAGAAATGGTCAGTGAATAGATTTCATCTGGCATGCTCACTACCATTTGAGTGATTAGTAGTGGTGGCCTAGAATATTGTTCTGGAAGAGATTGCAACGTGGCCTCTGGGCAAGCAGGGAAGAGTGCCAGCACTGATTAATGTTTTCTAAATGGGCATATGGGCCCCATGTATATCATCTCTGGGTCAGCAACAGCACATGAAAGGGGGTTTCAACTGATTCTAAACTAAAACCCTGCCCGAATCTTAGGCTAATTTAGCAGAAATGTAATGACCGTGTAATGGCAGTACTAGCTGATGCTTCTCTGTGCACATTTTTATCCCACACATTAAGAACACTGATGCATAGTTAGGACAGGGCTTCCCAACTTTGGCACTGTGGACTATTCAGGCTGAATAATTCTTTGTTGTTGGGGGCTATCCTGTGCATTGTAGGGTTGTTACAACTTCCCTGGCCTCTCTACCTTCTAGATGCCGGTCTCACCCCTGCCCCTGCTGTGACAGCCAAGAAGTTTTTCTAGACATGTGGCCCTGGTTGAAAACCACTGATCTAGAAGAAGTAAGAACAAGGTGGTGATGTGATTAGAAGACATGTCTTTTGAAGAACAGTTGAAGGAACTGGGGCGATTTAATTTAAAGGAGACTAAATATAGCAAGGCTCATTTCAATATTTGAAAGGTGCCATATGGGCCTGTTCTCCATAGCTCAGGAAGAAACAAAGCCACTGAGTGGAAAGTTCTAGGAGGTTAGATTTAGATTCAATATACAGTGGAATTTCCCAACACAACTCTTGGTGCTGGTCTGAGATTGCAGAGTTCCCCATCATTGCATACACATGTACAAACAAGAGCTGGGAACCTCTTAACCCTCTCTTGCTTAGGGTAGCAAGGAGTGTCTGCCACCAGATAAAAGATTGGGACAATTTTGAAGCCTCCTTTCAAATAGTTGGATGACTGTAGTCTGACATTTCCTGGTATTTTCTCTGGCCTTGCCATTGCTATCATTGCATATTCTAAATATGCCTCCTGAAAATTTTGTGAATAATAAAACAATGATAGCTGATATTTACCGAGTGTGTTGCCTCATTGATCTTATTTAATCCCCATAATTCCATGAAATAGATTCTATTATCTTAGTTTTCTAGATGAGGAAGCTGAGGCCTAATGGCTAGTAACTCCCTGAGGACTCATCCTGGGGAAATCAGAGCAGGATTAATTTAAGATCTGAGTTGCCCTCATCATCGGTCTTAGTTATTTTACTGTATTTACATATCCCACATTTATAAATCTCAGGGTTAAAATCTGTTGTGAGGCTTGTGTTTTAAACAGTTGTAACCAATAGAAGGACAGCATGCACAGTTTAACACAGACTGAAAAAATTCATCTCCCCTAAGAGCTATCTTTTATCTGAGACTCTGAAAGGAAAACTGGAAGGGGAGTGTCAGGTGGAAGATTCCAGAATATTCATAAACAGATACCTTTCCCAAAAACAATATTTGAGTTGGGAGAAATGTCATTCTTTTTTATTAGTCAGCCTGCTCTATTTATAACTGTCCCCTGATTGCCATGATGCAGGCATTAGCATTTCATCATCCTGTGCACACCGTTTTCCACCGGCACTAGCAGAGCCAGACAAAAGTCAATACAAGGTTGATTACTAGTCCTTTTCCTAATCAGACCTGTATTTCCTGTTCCTCCTTATTCTCACTGCCGAGAAAGAAAAAAGAAAAAAGAAAAGAAAACATCTCCAGAAGATTCCCTCAGCAGTATAACCGGTCCCATTGTGTTTAATAACAAGCACACTTCAGACCTTTCATGACCCTCCCATGAAGTGCTTGTACCGTTGGAAAAGGCAGGTATTCCTGTCTGTGTGGTTCAAACTGAAACAGCCTCCTACTTGTAGGTTTTCCAAACTGGAGCTTAGGAAAGATGTCCAAGTGGGGCTACTGCAACTGGGTGAGGTTTGGCTGCTAACAAACATTTCCCTTTCATGGTTGACTGTAGTTGTGCTGTTGCTGTTCTGTTGGCTCACAACCCCCCTCTGTCTCATCTGGCATCACTTTCTCTCCTCACCTCTCATTCCTCTGGTCAGCCATAGACGAGAGCAAGACCACTGCTCAGAGGCGGCCTGGCCATTTCTGGAATGGATGGAACGAGGAGAAGATGCCGCTGTTCCTCTCCCAGATCAGCTAGCTCCTCAGAGAGCCCGACACCCTTTTCCTAATGGCTGTTTGATGGGGGCAGGGAACTTGGGCATTTGGGCTGTGCTGCAAATATTCTAAACCTGAGTCCACACTCAACACAGGGCTGCTGTGAGCCTCCAAAGCAACAGACTATGCTTTCTAAAGTTTAAATATTAGTTGTTACTTTTAAATCATAAAGTTAATTCTTATTTTTATCCCTTCTCCCTGCCTTCCAGTTTAAATGACTCCCGATAGTTTTAAAAAGTTCAAACTGAACTAGAGTTTCAGACCATCTTAAAGCGCCACAAGCTATTCTCCTAATCCTTGTCCTCTTCTGGAAACCTGTGTTCTCACCAAACTGATTTGTTCATTGTCTTTTATTGCTCTCTGCCTAGAACACCCTTCTGCCTCCTCTTGGGTTATCAAAAGTGGGACCACTCAATCCCTGGCCTAGCTTATCACTAGCATCAGATGCCTTCCCCTGAAGGCCAGCCCAGAGCTTCACTCCCATCTCTTTGCTTCATTCAGGTATTTAAGGGAGCAGGGCAGAAGGTGGGCCTCAGAAGGTTGAGCCTGTGAGAAGGGAGGAGGGCAAGGGCCAACACTAGGGATTGGAGCTGGAAATGGGAGGGAGGAGGTGGACAGGACAAGCTCCCTCTGGGAAGAATGTGGCTCCATTTAGCCCATCCTCATCATCAGTTCCTGTGGCTGTAAGTCCCTGTGATCTGGGTCTCAGGAAGATGGATGGCCTAACAGAGCCAGTGATCTATAATCTAGATTACCTTTGCAACACCCTAAAGCCACAATGACTCTTTTGACTTTTCATTCTTTTTCTTGCCTTCAGGAAACCCAACCCTGTCACTGAGGAGACTTAGAGAAGTACTTGGGCCGGCTGCATCTCAGAAAGCCTAGCCCTGGGATCAGTTTGCTGTTTATTCATTAATAAAGCTATAAACAAGCTCATCCGTCACCCTCAGAGCTCTTCTCTGACACCTATCTTAGGTGGTATCATTCCTCTGTGTTATGAAATGGGGCATCATATTTGTATGCTCTAAGGCTTCTATCATTCACTCTTTTTATTTCAGTAATGCTAGAAAGTCTTCCCATTGAAAATAGACAACTGCATACTGGAAATCAAGAGGGAGCATATTGTTCAGTCTTTCAACAGTCCTGCCAGGGGGTCCGTTGCACGTCCTTACCTGTGGGGACCATGTTCTCACATGTTGGACTCAGGCACAGTGCTGTAGGTGTGGCTGTGTAAGGTCTGAGAACTGCAATGTGAAATCAGACTGTCACACCTATCCCTTCAAGGCCTGGCCTCCTGGGACCACAGTCGCCGGAAGCAGACCACATCTTGGGGCTACATGCACCTAAGACAACCCTTGCCTGGCCATACCTAGGATGCTACTAAAACCCAAAGCAGGGGAGACAGTCCCTGTCCTAAAAATCAACAGTCATCCCTGAGTGAAGTCTTCTGTGGACCTGTCTATCTGTAACAGACACAAAGAAAGTTTCCTTGGCCTTCCAGCCTGGAACCTGGCACTGATCCAGGGGTAGGCTACAGAGCTATGATGAAATTCAAAATGTCTCTTTTATTTTCTGATGAAGATCTCTGCACATCCAGATACGTTTTTAGAAAAAGGATGGTTTAAGTATAAAAATAAATATTGATTTGAACATAGAAAGTGAAAAAGACACATTAATCTTAAATTTTTATAAAAGTTGAATCCATAGAAGCTCAGGAAGAGTTTACATAAATTTGTGAATATTTTGTTCCATCTCTTTCTCCACTTCTGGCTCCCTACCTCTATGCCCCATCCATTCTAGACTTTTACTTTGGGTCCCTAAATATGCCAGGCTGTTTCTTGCCTCTATGCCTTTGTTCTTGAGTTTTTCAGGCTCTTGGAACAGGACAGAGACTTAATAATGTTTGTCAAAGAAATGCTCCACCTTAAAGACTGTTCCTCTCAGTGCCTGCACGTAGCATCTGAAGTACATGGAATTAATAAATATCCATACTGTGCTCCTAAGGGGAACTAACACATTCTTAAGTTTAAAAAGCCACTTATGGGAAAAATTACCACTTCTCTTCCTCTCTAAAGGAAAACAGACTTTAAAAAATTATGGCATGTGAAATCTTGCTGATGCTATGGATTATAACAAAATAATTTGGAGGGTTGGAAATTAGGGGAAACCTGGATGGCTGTGGCTAAGAAAAGAAATTAATTGATAACAGTTCTGTTTGATGATCAGTTAAACTTGAGTCCTGTTGGTCATTTCTCTCCATGCATAAGGAACAAAACAGAGTTCTCTCTCTAAACAAAATAGGGACTTTGTAGGGAATGAAGAGTTAAGTTTCTAGCAATAATGCATACTAAATATCCTTTAAAAAAAACAAAGACCTTACTATAAATACTTTAAATGCTGAGTAAAACCAAAGCAAACCACACAAACACATTTTTGAATACTTGGTTTTTCTGGCAAGAAAAATAACAAAGTCTTGCAGTGGCTAAAAATGAAGCAAAAACATGAATCTAGACTGGTGGGAGTTGCTGAACACAGTGGCTATCTACATGTTCCACAAACCAAATCTTCTGCCAGGCAAAATACTAGAGTCAAAAATAAGGGTTCACACAAGGGAGGACTAATTGGAGACCCACATAAGCTACAACTCCTTCCCACAAAAGACAACAACCCTATTTGGTCTTCGTTCTGGGTGAAAGGAAAAAATATTCTCAGAAATTATGTCTGTACAAGATAGTCATCATGCAAGTTTGAGGTTTGTATCTACAATGCCTCCAGTTCCAAAAGACTTTGAGTCAGGAACTAGTTTTAAAGACCCCTCACTGGTGAAGTTCCAATGCCTACTAGAAGTAAAAGCAAATATTCTCTGAAGAAATGTACCTTTTTTTTTTTAGCCCAAATCTCAACAAATGTCAGATAAAATCCCCCCAAATAAGAGTTCATAATTAAAAAATCACTTAAAATACACAAGGAAGAAGTTACCAAGAGCGGGAATGGATGTAAGCAAGGGCAGATATAGAAATGAGAAGACGTCAGCTCTTGAAGCCATCAGATACAAAATATGAAATAAGTGTTTTTAATGTGTTAAAATAAATAAGGAAATGGAGAGCCCAAATAATAAACAAAAGGAAAAAAAAACAGCTGAATTTGGAAAAGAGTCAAGCAGGACATTAAAATAAATAATTGAAATTTGAAACTCACTGGACAGGTTAAGTAGATTGGATACATCCGGAAAAAAAGGATTAGTTAAGCGGAAGTAAATATTGAAGAAATCACACAGGATGCAGTACAGAGAGACAGGAGATTAAAAATACAAAGGGAGATACATGAAGACCAAATGAGTTTGAATTTGTATCTAATCCGAGGTCCAGAAAAAGAGACTAGACAAGGAAAGAGAAGCAACTTTCAGAGAGAGAAATACCAGATTGTTTCTAGTATCTATGAAAGAATCAAATCTTCATTTTCAAGAAGCTCAATGAATCTGAAGTAGGGGAGAAAAGAAAGAGAAAGAGAGAGAGAGAGGACGAGAACAGAAGAAGATATTTGACAGTGAAATCGAAAAAAAATGAAGACCAAAAGGACATCGAAAACAGTAAGAAAGTAGACAAATAATCTAGAAAGAAACAGGAACTAGACTGAAAGCTTACATGACAAGGGAACAAAGGAAGCCAAGAAACACGATGGTATCTATCTTTAAAGTGCTGAGAGTGTATCTATAATATCTAGCAGGTATTATGGACACTAATATGATAAAGACAGAATATACTACCCACCATTAAGGCTTTATGTCCATTAGAAAGACTCCCGGATGCTGCTATAAAAGCTTAGAGGTAAGATTGATTCCTTCACCAAAGGATAGAAACAGCCTTAATGGTCACCCAAGAATCTTCTTCAGGCATATGGAATAAGTGGGAGATACAAGTTTCAAAGCTTTTATTGTCCAGAAATCCATGTTACCAAAAAACTTCAAGAGACCGACCAAAGAAAGCATTTCTTGACTAGCACAGGGTACCTGAATCCTAGGCAGCTCTGAGCGGCCACCAGGACACCAAAGTTTGTCCTACCACCAGCAGCCAAGCAGGGGTGGTGGCACCTTCCCTTCACCTTTGAGCAAACACTCACAGATCAAGGCCAGAGACAAAAACAAAGGTTCCATGAACTTATGTAGAAATAATTTTTGAAATTTAAAAATTATTGATTTTTTAAAAAAATTTATATATGACAGCAGTGTTATTTAGGAATTTAAAGTCAGGAAAACCAGAAGTTTTAAAATTTTAGGCTAGTATACATTATTTATTTTATAGTTCAGAATCCGTTATGAATTGCACATTGGGCATGGGTGGGTACCACTATCATCTTTTTAATGCCTAGGGCATTATTTCTGAACTTGAGGGAGAAATACTTAAGACCCTAGAAGGGAACCATCTTCTTCATTGGTGCCTGTCCTCGGGATGTATGTAGTGTCAGTCAGATAGTGCCTGGCATGAAGCAAATGTCCTAAAAATGTTAGTTCCCATTCTTCAGGATCAGAAATATTTTTTTTTCTTATTTCTGTAAAATACCACAGTTCTGATAGTCTCTGGAGCCAAGGAAGAGAAAAAAGGCAGGAAAGACCAGGACCTGGAAGGAAAGTGGCAGGAGGGGATATTTGTCCTTCTCCATAAGGGGCAGTTTTCTTGCTACCCCATGGAAGCCAATCACAGCCTCCCAGAGAAGCGTCCATGGCGTCCATCAGAATCACAATCTAGCTAGAAAGGGAATAAAGTAGCATTTCTTGCATGAAATCCTGCTTCATGGTTCTGAAATGTGGTCTCTGGGTATAGGAACCATTTTTTTTTTTCCAAAAATTGTGGTTCAACAGTGGTCGTGTTTCTTCCAGGTGTGAGAGGTCTGCAGGGCATGGCTAGAGTTCATACCTATTTGAATTTCTAAGAATTTCAGTGACTCAAAGGAGACAATGGGTAAAACAACTAAAATTAGAACAAGCTTATTAGATGTGAGGTACATAGCCACGATATGGTTGGAACCTCAAGGAGGCATTTTTCTCTGAGCACATAAAGTAGATTGTACCTCTTTGAATATCGGAATGAAACATCTCTAGGAGTCTGAGGATCTTCAGAAGCATGAACTTCAATCAAGGCCCTAAAGCTTCTTTCTTTCCTAGTATTAGAGAAGTGAGCTCATTGTTGAACTTTTTTTAACTTTTTCTTTGCAGTTTTATAATGCTCTGCTTCATGTTGGGATTGGGGTTTGGGAAAGTAAATTAACTATTTATTCAAAGACACAGAGAGAGAGAGAGAGAGAGAGAGAGAGAGAGAGAGAGAATTAAATAGGTGATAAAAGACACAAAATAAATTCGTCAGTGCAGTGGATGGGGTCTCTTTACCTCACGTCCAGATGTCCTCTGTCCATTCAACCTGTACCCTTGAAGCCAAGGGCACTTTGGCGAGGCATATCTTAATTATCCAGGTCTCAGAACTATTCCTGTTCTAGAATTCCTTAGGCAGATTCAGAGAGGATTACTATTTTTACATTTGGCTGCTAAGATTTCTGGGCCTCTTTTCAAACTCTTAAGAAAGGAGTTTTTTTTCCTATTCATTTTAACCAATTAAACAGTATTACCAAAACCTATAATTCAGTTGTTCTTTCAAGGTACTTAAACAACCAGGAGACACATCAGTAGCGCTTATTCTGGAGCATGAGATTCTTAATAACGTACTGCATTCCTTTCTGCTTACTTGTAAGCTACAGACTCCTCATTCTCTAGCATGTGATCTTTCCCCCAGCTAATTTTTTGAGAGAAACCAGCGGCAATGTGTGTCAGAAACTGTCTCTGTGTCCTCATTATACCCAGTACGCTGCGCCTAGTTTGTTGTTATGACACTTGTCACATTATATTGAAATGATCTGTTTACAAATTTGCGTCTCCTTTAGTCGCCTCTGAGTTTCTCAAGAGCAAGGACTGTCTTTTATTTTTGTGTAATAAGATGTTAAATCTAAAGTTTCAGCTGAGGTTCCAAGATACAATAGATGCCAAAGTGAGGGACTGCATCATTATGCAGAATTTAAAAAGGGAATCTTGACAATCATTTCCATAATTCTTAGCCACCTCACTCAGACGAAGGATATAAAAAGAGCTTAGAGTAGGGAAGGGAGATTTGTGAAGATATTTCTTTGGAGACAAAAACTTTTCTGTGCTGTGCGAACCTCCTCCTTTCCCTCTCCAACACACAAATACAAAGCTTAACTTGAAGAGCTTATTATATGCTCCCTCCTGAAATGAGCTGGGGGGATACGGATAATTAGAATCTACATCATACTTGAGAAATTCAACATGGTCTAGAACAGAACAGATGAGAGAGAGAGAGAGAGAGAGAGAGAGAGAGAGAGAGAGAGAGATGCATTTGAGTGGTCACTGCTCTTTCATGAGGCCAGGAGTATGTATTTCCCATGTTGAGTCCTTACCAGTGGGAACACCTGAGAGGGGATTTGAACAGAGAACCTTGTGTGAAGTGGACTCTTCAGTAAACCAGAGTCTGAGGTGACATAAGGTTGCTGAAGGAGAACCAAATTTTCATGAGAGGCTTCAGAATTTTCATCATGTATTTCCCTACTGAATGCACTTTAAAAGGTCAGGAGAAAAAAATAATTTTTTTCTTTGATTATGACTACTTGTCACGCTGTATCATTGTATCCGTCACATTTATTTCTCCAAGTGTCAGACATGGGGCCTGACTCATCCTAGGGATTTGATAATGCTGAATTGAGATGACCTGATTTGGGTACATATTCTTCTACCACTGTACCAAACTATGCTCATGAGCTAGCCCAACTCAGTGAAGGTCTATATTTTAATTTCAGGGTTTTGTCATAACTGTGTGTTGGATAGCTGAACATGCCAGGAGTTTCCTGAGAAGTCAGAAGAGGCTATGAATATTTAATTGTTTTCCACTGTCACTCCTCAAAAGGGAGACTTGGCAAAGGGCAGCATTGGGAGTAAGAGAAGCCGATGGCCTCTATTTCACTTTCTCCATCTTGCAATAACTTTCATCCTTAAATTGATAATAAAGCAAAACTCTATCAGAAGAAATTTATTCCTTTGATCTTGTTCTTAAAGTACTTAGTATAATATTTAATCCCATTAACCATGGATACCTGAATGAATGAGAATTATCTCAACGAGAGTAGGGTTGGATGATAAATTAGGAAGAGGAGACTGAAGGGAATAACATCACCAAGATGGCGGAATAGGAAGCTCCCCCACTCATATTCTCCATTTGGCGACCACTGATGGATAAAAGTGACTTTGTGGAAGTTTTGGGATCCAAGTAGGATGCTGCAAAACCATAGTAAAGGACAAGACTGAAGAAGGTCATTTTGAAATGACAGGCTCACTCCCAGGAGGCAGGCTCACTAACCATGGTCCCAGTTTCAGATCTAGAAACAGTTCCATCTTTGTGGGTTCACCCTGCATGAACTTGGTCTTGCCACCAGCATCATCTGGTGCTGTGATGTCCCCAGTAATATATCATGTGTTTCAGCTCACTTGTAAGCTACACAGCCTCTTATTTTTTAGTGTACAACATGCCCTTTGGTGAATTTTTGAGGAAAGTCAGTGGTAGTATGTATCTGAGAAGTCTAGGAGGAGTCATGCCCTGGTGCCTCAGGCTCACTGACCTTGGTCCCTGCTGTGTATCTTAAATCAGCCTGTGACCTGCCCATTCCTTCAGGTTCCTGCCCATTAAGGAACCTGAAGAGAGACATATCCATCTGTGCCCTGTAAGGCAGGCAGGCCCACAAACTTTAATCTCTATTGTGGATCCAGAAGAAGACTTGTGACTTGGTTCCAGCTCCTTTCATCCCAAGACTGGAGCCCAGGTTTGCCTGCTTAATGACCTGGAAGGAACCCTCCAAGGGACCTGGCATGGGCTATAGCTATATGCATACATGGCAATAGTTCTACCACCTTTTGGCCCAACTGTAGACACTGATGCAGACATTTGTCCAAGTCCCACCTATTGACCAAGGTCTGCTAAAAGTCAAGTGCAGCCAGGGATCAGACAGGATCCATACATACCCAACCACTGGACCCTGCAGCAGACCCAGAAGCAACTACGTGAACTGGCTCCAACCCAGATGGAATGTGATACTAAAAGCAATCCATCAACCCAAGGACCTGACAGGAAAAGATTTGAAGTGGGTGTGTCTTTCTTCAAATGCACAGATACCAATGCAAAGGCTGCATGCATGATGAGGAATCAGGCAAACATAACTCCACTGAAAGAAACTGATAAAGCTTCAGCAACCAAATCCAGAGGAGTGAAATTCTCTTAATTGCTTGACTACATATTCAAAATAATAATCTTAAAGAAGCTCAATGAGATGCAAGAAACATAGACTAAAAAACTATCATGGAAAAATCAGGAATAAAATGAGAGTTTTGCCAGGTGTGGTGGTGTACGCCTTGTAATCCCTGCAACTCGGGAGGCTGAAACAGGAGGACTGTGAGTTCAAAGCCAGCCTCAGCAATGGCAAGGCACTAAGCTATTCAGTGAGGCCCTGTCTCTAAATAAAATACAAAATAGAGCTGGGGATGTGGCTCAGTGGTTAAGTGCCCCTGAGTTCAATCCCTAGTACCCCGCCCCCCCCGCAAAAAAAAATGAGAAGTTTAATAAAGAAATAGAAAAGAACCAAACACATCCTTTCACTGAAGAAGACAATGACAGAAGTGAACATTTAATGGAGACCTTCAACAGCAAGTAAGATCAAGTAGAGGATAGGAAAGGCAGCAGAATACAACAGACACTAGTATGGCAGTATGTAAATCAGTGGATGTGTATACGATGTGATGCTGCAATCTGTATACGGGGTAAAAATGGGAGTTCATAACCCACTTGAATCAAAGTGTGAAATATGATATGTCAAGAACTATATAATGTTTTGAACAACCAACAATAAAAAATAAATAAATAAATAATTTTTTAAAAAGTAGAAGAAAGAAGCAGTGAACTTGAAAATAGGTTATTTGAAATTTGAAGGACAAAAAGAAAAAAAGAATGAGGAAAAGTGAAGAAAGTCTATGGTGTCTATGGAATACTATCAAGTATACAAACCTGCCTTAGTTGAGTCTTAGAAGAATAGAGAAGGAAAGGGGAAGAAAGCTAGAAGTGATAGCCTCAAACTCTCCAAACCTTGGGAGGGATATCTAGATTAGTGAAACCCAAAAGCCCCCAAGTAAGGCTGACACAAAGAATATTACCAGAAGACATATTATAATCAAATTGTAAACGTGAGACAATGAGAATCTTGAAAACAGGAGGAAAATTAGAAAATTCACAAATATGTGGAAGTTAAGGAACACAATTCTGAACAACAAATGGGCCAAAGAAGAAGACGTAGAAAGGCAAAATAAAATGTATCTTGAGCGCTGGGATTGCAGCTTAGTTCAATCCCTAGTACTCTGCCCCCCCAAAAATGTATTTTGAGATAAATCAAAATAGAAACATGTGAAAAACAGAAAGTCTGTTGGTCCATTTTCAATGTATAGTATGTCGCCTTAAATGTAAAATTCCTTGACACTCAAGAAAAGCAGCAGAAGGGGAGAACAGAGTGGAAAGTTACAAGCAGGTAACACCAGAATGTGAAAAATTCACAGCCCCTTGAGAATAGAAGGGAAGAGGGAAGGAACCAACTTAACCAACAAGGATAAAATACAGTGTATGCCCAAATGCACTCAACCCAAGAAGGCCTTCCCAGCATAAGGGAGGTGGGAGGAACTGTAGGTACATTTCTTTAAATAAGCCAATAGGACATAGTAAAACCTAGGCAATATACCCCATGGTACTCAGTCAATGAGAAACCAAGGGAAGGACTGTGTGTACTAGGGAATAAAATGCTGATTGTAACAGCTCTGGGTGTCCGTTCACCCAAACACCCAGTCTTGCGAGACCATCAATAAAAAGCTCCACTTTTGCTATACTTCATGATTCTAAGTCCATTCTTTGGGTTTGGACAGGTGAGCATGTTTCTCACAAAATATAGCAAACCAGAACTTACTCTCAGGATTCTGCAAAAGCAGTTCTTATAGACAAAGTTTATAGCAGTAAACATCTACATGAATAAAAAAATCTCAAACAAAATCTAAGTTTAAACCTTAAGGAACTGGAAAATAAGCACAAAGTAAGTCAGAAGTTAGCAAAAGAAAGGAAATAATAAGTATTAGAGTAAGAATAATAAAGTCGACAGAGAAACTAGAAAACATCAATGAAACTGAGTTGGTTTTTGAATGAAATTAACAACACTTTAGTTAGACTACACAATAATAAGAGGGGGGGACTTAAATAAATTATAAATGAACAAGAAGTTGTTATAACTGATACCATAGAAATACAAAGGATCATAAAAGACTCCTGTGTATGATTAAACACCAAGTTGAATAACCTAGACAAAATGGATAAATTATAAAAAACAAGTTGTAATAAACAAGATTAAATCAGAAAGAAATAGAAAATTTGAACAGATCAATAATTATTAATGAATTAATATGAAATAAATTATTAATGAATTAATTTCTGAAAAAAAGAAATTAAGAAAACAATCCAGTTTACAATAGCATCAAAAAAATAATAAAAGAGTTAGAATGAATTAACCAAGGAGGTGAAAGAGTTACACACTAAACACTACATATTTTGCAAAGTTTTGATTAATGAGATGGGAGAAGACACAAGTAATAGAAAGATATTCTGTGTCCATGGATTGGGAGAATTATGTTGCTAACATTTCTATAGTTCCCACCGTGGTTTACAGATTCAATGCAATCCATATCAAAATCCCAATGTCATGCTTTCACAGAAATGTAAAAAAATAACCCTAAAATACATACGGGATCACAAGGGACTCTGAATAGCCAAGCCCATCTTGAGTAAGAACAAAACTGAAAGCATTATGCACTCTTACTTTTTTTTTTAATGACAAATTATAGTAATTGGAAGACATACAGACCCATGGGACAGAATCAGTTAGGAGCCCAGAAATAAACCCATTCATACACAACCGACTAAACTTTGACAAGTGCACCCACTGGGAATATCAATGGCAAAAGGATATCTTCAATAAACCATAGTGGGAAAGCTATGTAAAAGAATGAAACGGGATACTTTTCTTGCACCATGTGCAAAAATTGACTTGAAATGGATGATTTGGGAAGATGGTAGAATAGAGAAAGCCTGTGTTTCTAGTTGTTCCATGAATTGGATCCAAGCTGCCAGAGTACTGCTTCTCAGTGAGGTTGGTAAAAGAGGGAATTCACTTATATTCAATATCAGAGAGTCAGAATCTCTTAGAGATTCAGAAAGTTGGGTTCATTGAACAAAGAACAAGAAAGAACACATTGGAGCTAAGTCGATTGTGGCAGTGGGAGTGGCACTGGTTCACGGCAGAGGGGAGGGATAATATCGACAGAGAGAAACACAATGGATAAATCTAGCACAGAAAAACCTATAGATTAGAAAAGCAACCTGAAACTTAGTTGATCCAGAAACTGCACAGTAAACTAGTGTTTGAAAAATGCTATTTCTGAATCGGCAGGCAGAGAGCGGGTGCGTAGGCCATCTTGAGGAACTTGCTGCTGTGGGAGCTGGAAGATTATAGCAAACATAGCCATCCTGTCCCCGAAAGTGCCTGTTGTGTGGCCTAGGATTTGCCTAGCAGAATGTGAGTGAAACAGGCACAGAGAAGAGTGTACCCAGTGGGGGTTCAAGTCAGAAATATGGAGGGGTGTGCAACTTCTTTGAGTCTGGCCGTCCACCTGACCAGATGAAGAGGATCAGGAAACTGAATAGGCAGGTGTGAATGCACTTGGGGACTACTCTTGAGAAGGCCACATTCTTGGTCAGCAGAGTGTGTGAGACCTATGGAGGGGTGGTTCCCTTCCCCCATGAGCAGAATTCTTGGGAGCCTCCTGAGATAGAGACTCCTAGCACAGGTCAACATCTATCTGGACCCTAGCACAGGTCAACATCTATCTGGGTGTGTTGATCTAATCTATTCAGAACAGATACCACCCAACAAAGTCCCTGGAGGCTGATAAGGTCTAAGCCACAGCTATGCGGGAACTTCCCTTTTGGAACTCTGTAGTAGCCCCACCCTGGGAGTACCTCAGTCTGGTCTGTGGGGACAAAACTCCAATTGACAGTATTTTCCATTTCATCTTACCTTATACAGGTAAGAAGAAAATCTGAGCTATTTCAACCAGTTTGTTTTGGCCACTCCAGCTGGTACCTTGGTAAGCAACACAAGAAGAGGAAGAGGTTAACAAGCTCCAGCATGCTCTCTTACGTTCTCTCCTCTCTCTCTAACCCAAGAAGAAATGGAAAGAAGGCAGTGACCATTCATCCTTAACCCTGGTTTTGACCACCTCACTAGATAAAATTATTTCATGAAGGATCTTTTTTACTTTTTTTGTTCATATTGTGTTGTTGATTTATACACACACACACACACACACATATACATATTTGTCTATTTTTTCATTTTTGGCAATTTTTACAATGATTATTTTTCCTTGATTTTGAGGGTTGGGATTTTAGTTTATTTTCTCTTGTTTCTCTCTATTTATCCTGTCTTCTCCTGTTGACAGTCAAACTCTCTTGCTCTCGCTCTCTCGTCTCATTTACTTTGTCTTTTCTATTTTTTCTCCTCCTCCTTCTTTATAATCATCACTTGCTGTATCTGTTCTGCATTTTTTCTGGTTCACATTGTAAACATTCTAAACTTTCTTTTACTTTCTTATCACATTTTCCTTTCTCTTAATGAACTGTATTTTCACCATCTTTTAGATTTGCTTTTCATAGCTCCTGCCCCCATCATTCATGTTGTTGCACTTTAATAAGTACTGTGGATGGCACAGTTGACACCTACCTGTTTACTTTAACTCATGGTTTTCATTTCTATTAGCAATTGTTGGCCTCGCTTTTCCTGTTTTTGTGGTAACTAGTGTTGTAGATATCATAGGAGGCACTGGATATTTATTTTAATGCTGTGTATTGTTTGCTCCAATTGTTATTATTGTGTTTCCCCTTTTCTGAGCAGTGCTCAGAGTCTACAGGAACACAAGTTCACAGGGTAGAGACTCTGCTGCTGACCTAAATCCAGCCAAGAGAATACTTATCTGATTCACACAGATAAATCACACTCAAACTTCAGTGATTCTTTAATACAAAGAACAGAAGAAATCCCTCAAATTAAGCAAGGTACAGTGGTGCATGCCTGTAATCCCAGTGACTTGGGAGGCTGTGGCAGGAGGATTGCAAGTTTGAGGCCAGCCTCAGCAAATTGGTGAGGTCCTAAGCAATTTAGTGACATCGTGCCTCAAAATTAAAAATTTCAAAAAGGGCTGG
Organism: Callospermophilus lateralis; assembly: GCF_048772815.1. NCBI lineage: Eukaryota > Metazoa > Chordata > Mammalia > Rodentia > Sciuridae > Callospermophilus > Callospermophilus lateralis. The sequence goes on along the minus strand of NC_135314.1, from coordinate 133,492,229 downwards.
GGATATAGCTCAGTGGTGAAGCACCCCTCTGTTAAATCCCAAATACCCCACCTCAAAAAAAAAAAAAGAAAAAGAAAAAAATGACCAGGCCCAAGTAGGAATTATTAGGGGGTCTCTCAGATCCCATTCATGGACATTCACTTCAACAGCAAAATTCAACAGAGAATTAGCACAAAGTCTATGAACATCACACCTCTGAGGAGTCTCAATCTAGGTCATTCCAGGTCACTTTGGCAAGAGAAGTCAGTCCCCTAAAAAGTCCTACATATAAGAGTGGGTGAGAAATCCATCCCAACAGATCATAAAGCCCAACAGAGTCTTCCTTCCTCTGCTGCCACCAAAGTACATGGTCCTTCGGAGGAAGCTAAGGCCATGTTGGGGTGAGGCCCTCACTTCATCCAGCAAAGCAGTCCATGACATGGCCTCTGTATCTGGCCTGGCCTGTTTATACTCTGTCCTCATACAGCATGACAACAAGATGACTATCATGGAGGATAAAATCAATGCCCTCATTTTAAAACCTGGTGTAAATGATGAACCTTTTTGGCTTGATTTGCTTGCAAAGGCCCTGGCCAATGTTAATACTGGGAGCCTCATTTGCAACACAGGTGCCGGTGGGCCTGCTCCAGCAGCTGGTGTGGCGACAGCAGGAGGTCCTGTCCCCACCACCACAGCTTCCTCAGCTGAGGAGAAGAAAGTGGAAGCAAAGAAGGAAGAATCTGAGGATTCCAATGATTACATGGGATTTGGTCTTTTTGACTAAACTCTTATAACATGTTCAATAAAAAGCTGAATTTTGCTGATCGTTTTTTTTGGGAGGAGGAAATCACAGGAATACAAAAAATATGGGGGAAAAAAGGTAACGTGATACCTCCTAAAATTTGTAATTCACCAGCAACAACTGAAGTCTGAAGATATTAAAGTGAATGGAATATCAGATAAAGAATTCAGAAGAATGATTATAAAAATGATCAGTAAGTTCCAAGAGAACACCGAAAAATAGCTAAATAAATTAAGGAGGCCAGTTCAGGATATGAATAAGAAATTCAATAAGAAGATAGAGATATAAATAAGTAAATAGTTAAGTTGAGAATCTTTATTTAATAGAGTAGGCATACTGAAGACAACATCTCAGAACTGGAAGACAAAGTGGTTGGCCTTGAACATTCAGACAATCTGAAGAAAAGAAAAGAAGTAACCATGGCCAGAGAATATAAGAACTCTGGGACAACATTAAGAGACCATGGTTAAGAACCACTGGGATTGAAGAAGACTATGTAATATGTCCTAATGGCATGGCTCTTTTCAGGGCAATAATAATACACAATTTTTCCAAACCTTGCAAATCAAATGGACATCCAGATACAGGGTTCATTCAGAACTCCAAAAAGACAGGAACCTCAAAAAAGAACGCATTATAATTAAAATGCCCAACATACAGAACAATGGTAGAATATTGAAAGCCTCAAGGGAAAAAACTTGGGTCACATTTAGAGGCAAACCAGTCAGTTACTTCTGATTTCTCAGCACAAAATCTAAAATTCAGGAGGGCTTAGAATGATATGTTCCAAGCTGTGAAAGAAAATAACTGTCAACCAAGATTGCTATATCCAGCAAAGCTGTCCTTCAGAATCAAATAAGAAATAAAAGTCTTCTGCGATAAGCAGAAAACAAATTAATTCATGACTGCTAAGCTGACACCACAGAAAATAAGTACTTGGCAAAGAAGACATCAAAAACGAACCCCAAAGCACACAAATGGACAAATATTATTTAAGGAGTAGCTAAACAAATGAGGAACAGGACCATATTGAACATTAGAAATAAATCTAAATGGCAGGAATTAATAAATATCTCTTTGTAATAACATTGAATATAAGTGGTCACAACTCTCCAATTAAAAGACACAGACTGACAGAATGGGTTAAAACACAAGATCCCACTATATGTTGTTTGAAAGAGACTCACCTTACAGGGAAAGAGCCACAGGCTGACAGTGAAAGAATGGAAATGGATATACCCTGCAAGTGGAGCCCTAAAACAAGCAGGAGTGCTCTCATATTCAACAAAGCAGTCTGAAAGCCAAAATTAATAGGAGACAAATAAGTTCACTTCATACTGGTAAAGGGAACAATCCAAGAAGAAGACATAATGTAAGTAAATATGTATGCCCCAAATGTTGTCGAACATAGTTACATAAAAGAGACAATGCTTGAATTAAAGTCTCAGATAAACTCCAGTACAGTAATATTGGGTGATTTCAACATATTCCCTTCACCAATAGATAGGCCACCCAGACATAAACTCAGGAAGTACTCTTTGGATCTAAAAATTATTAGAAATCAGATGGACTTAACAGACAGCTACAGAATTTGATCCAACAACAGCTGATCAAGTTACTCATGAAACCTTCTCAAAAATAGACCATATTTTGGGTCACAATGGGAATCTGAGAAAATACAAAAATTTAACGTAATCCTTTCCACCCTATCTAATCATAATGAAATAAACTTACATATTGACACCAATAAACCTAAAGAAACTATGTAAACCCATGGAGATTAAATAATACATTTTGAATGATGAATGGATGATAGAAGAAAAACAGGGAGAAATTTTTAAAAATCTTAGAATCAAATGAGAATAGTGATATGTCATACCAGAACCTCTGGGACACTAGAAGGTAGATCTAAGAGGAAAGTTTGTAGTTACAAGTGCCTGCATAAGAAAACCAGACCTCCAAAAAACAACCAAGAATATATCTCTAGGCACCTGAAAAGCAAGAACAAACCAATTCCAAAACCAGTAGAAGAAAGGAAATAATTAAGATGCAAAGCCAAAGTCAATGGAATTTAAAATAAAAAATATACAGGATCAATGGAATGAAGAGTTGCTTCTTTGAAAAGATAAACAAGATTGATAAACTCTCAGCCAAATACAAATTAATAAAATTAGAGGTGAAAAATGGAGAATAACCAGACATCAAAGAAATCCACAGGATAATTAGGGACTAATTTGAAAACTTATACTCTAGTAAATTGGAAAATCTAGAATAAATGGCTTTGTTTTTAGACACATATGTCTGCCAAAATTGAATCAAGAAGACATAGAAAACCTAAATAGACTAATAACTAGCAATGAAAATAGAAGTAGCAATAAAAAGCTTTTCAACAAAGGAAAGCCCAGGACCAGATGGATTCTCACCTGACTTCTATCAGGCATTTAAAGAGGAACTAATGCCAATGCTCTTTGAATTATTCCATGAAATAAAAAGGGATTGAACACTCCCAAATGCATTCTATGAAGTCAGTAACACCATCATACCAAAACCAGATATCAAGGAAAGACCAATATCCCTGATGAATGTAGATGCAAAAATTTTTAACAAAATGCTAGCAAATTGTATTCAACAACATATTAAGAAGATTTTACATCATGACCAAGTAGGCTTTATCCTAGGGATGCAAGGACAGTTAAACATATGCAAATCAATAAATGTAATTTACCACATAAATAGACTTAAGGACAAAAATCACAAAGTCATTTGAATAGATGCAGAGTTAGCCCTTGACAAAATTAATCACCCATTCATGATTAAAAAAAAAAAAAAAAAAACACGGGAGAAAACAGGAATAGAATAAACCTACCTCAAATCCCAAAGCCAGCATCATAGTGAATGGGGAAAGCTGAAAGATTTTCCTTTAAAATCAGATACAAACAGATGGAAATGTTTACTCTCATCACTCCTATTTAATATAATACTCGAATTTCTAGCAGAGCAATTAGGCAAGAGAAGGAAATAAAAGCCATAAAAATAGGATGGGAAGAAGTCAAATTATCACTATTTGCAGATAATATGATCCTACACTTTGAAGACACAAGAAACTCCACCAGGTGCCTGCTAGAGCTAATAAAAAAAAAATTCAACAAAGTAGCAGGCTACAAAATCAACATAAAAAATTAATAGCTTTCCTACACACCAGTAATGAATCTGCAGGGAAATAAACCAGGAAAACAACCCCATTCACAATAGTCTCCCCCATGGGGGAAGAAAACCTAGAAATAAATCTAACCAAGGTGAAACACCTCTAAATGAAATCTATAGAACTTTGAAGAAAGAAATTGAAGAATACAAGCGAGATGGAAAGACCTCCCATGTTCATGGATAGGCATTATTGTTAAAATGGCCATACTATCAAAAGCAATATAAAGATTCAATGCAATTCCCATTAAAATACCAAAGACATTCTTCACGAAACTAGGGAAAAAAAGTCTTAAAAATGCATTTGGAAGAATTAACAATCAAAAACAAAACAGAATAGCAATTCTAAGCTAAAGGAGCAATGCTGAAGATATCACAATACCTGATTTCAAATTATACCGCAGAGCTGTAGAAACAAAAACTGCAGGCTTTCCAGACTGTTCCATGGGCTAAAACCAAGAAAGCAGACATGCCGTTTCTCAGAAGGTGGGTGAACAAAAGAAAAAAAAAAGTGGGGGAGGACTTTACTGGAATTTAAAACTGGACATTTGAAGCAGATTAGGACACAGGAGGTTGGATATAATAAGAGAGAAATCCCCAGCACAGAAGCTGCTGCTGAAGCAGGCCAGGAGCACCAGCCAAAGTGGTCCCTCTGGGAGCAAAGTGGAAGGATAAAGAAATTAAAGGAACCCACATTTTTAGCTGGCCTGAGGCATGTCTGGGTCCAGACAATTTAGAGATCAAGGAAATTGCCCAACAAACTGGGAAGGCACATTGCACAATACCCTTGTGCCAGAAAGAAGCCGCCATCTTTCCAGGTGGAGTCCAGAAGACAAAAGAAGGAACCATTTTGCAGCCACAGGGCAGGTAACTGAGGAAGCCAATCCCTGGAAAACCTGAGTTTACCCCAAAACACAGACCCAGTAAACACATACTACATGACATGGAGTGTGCTTCAGTGACCAGGAGAAAATCAAACATGGAGAGAGGTTTACACAGGGACAGCTTGTCATGGAAACCCACGGGTCTCTACACCTCCCCCTCCAACCTGCTGGTTGCAGGACTGGCTGGGAGAGATACATCTGCTGGGAATTTAATTCAGAAGGATTGGGGTGAGAGAGATTGAGTTTGGAGACTAAACCTAAGACCAGGAAACATGGGTGGGGTTGGGGAGGCACAGGTAACAGAGGGGACTAAGAACTGGCTCCTCCACCACATAAATGGAACCCAGGGGAGATCCCTGGAAAACAGTCTTCCAACATGGACCAATAATAACTGGGCCCTGGAGGTGTGCTAATTTAAAATCTGCAGACCAACTGGCATTCAGTAAAGACCCTGGAGCCCACCTAAGGCTAAACCCCACCTCCAGGAATTCCACCTACAGGATTACCTCTCTCACTCCAGCAATCCAGAGGGTAGAGTATCACACTCCAGATGAGAAACTGAGAATCTTTTGAACTCCAATGGAAACAGTTCTTTGGCTTATTGAGATTTCTCTCTCTCTTGTTTTTTTGCTTTTGTTTTGTTTTTTGTTTGTTTGTTTGTTTTTACTTTTTTCTTTTTTCCTTCCCCCACCCCTTTTCTCTGTTTGTGACCTTAATGATACATGGACATTTATAGATACTCATATTTTTTTTCTCATTTATAGCATTTTTGAAGCCAGTTATTTTTAATGGATCAGTTTTTTTTTTTTTTTTTGAGGACTAGGATGTTTGATTAATATATTTTCATTTCGTTTTGAATTTTTATTTTTATTTTAAAATTTTTCCTTTTATGTTTATTTTTCACTTGCCTGTTTCCCTTGATTCTCTTTCTCTCTTTTCTTCCACTCACAACCAATTGCTATTGTTCTCTCTTTCACTCTTCCTTTAATTTTTTATTTCTATCTTCTTCTTATTTGTTTCCCCCTAAACAGTGAAGTAGTAGAAACCTTCAGGGACACTCTAAGTCCACAGGGTAGAAACTCTACTGCCTCAGATCTATACTGTTAGATGGGTAAACACACAAACAACATGAAAAAGCAAGAGAACAAATTAATAGCTATCCAAGAGGGCTGCCGTAATTAAATGGTGATTAGTGAACTCAGGAGGTGCTGGGCAGAGCACCCAGCACCTAAACAACACTGGCTTGTCTGGAACCTCTTCTATGCCAACAGGAATCTAGAAACCCAATACTCGATAAAGCCAGGGATGGAAGTAGAAGAAGGCTAAGAAAAAAGAAGAAAAATCTCAAATATTGGAAAAGGTGGGGAAATTAGATGAAAAATTTTGCTGTTTTCTTTTTTCAAATTGTTGGCAGGGGAAACTGTTGGTCTTTGAAGAAGGCTTAAGTAGAAATTATTACTCTGGGGAGTCTAAAATACTGGTAGGAGTGTGATTTGGTATAAAATTCAGGGTAGAGGGAGGGGACACTTTTGTTCACATCTGTCAGAAGGTTTACAATACACAGCCAACTTTGATTCTGTAATTCCACCTCTATGAATCCACGAAAGAACCAATAGGTTGCATCTCCCAGGTTGTTAGCTGTAGTGTTAGTTTAAATTAATGTAATGGATTGTAGCCAATATTTAGTTCTAATAATAGGAAATTGAGTGATTCAATTAAGGTTCATCCTTAGTGACAATACCAAGCACTTGTAAAATATCATATCACAGAATATTTACTTACATAAGAAATGTTCATAAAACCAGCAAGTAGAAAGTAGTTTCTAATCTACTTTATGATACTATTTATTACATACAGAGAAAAAAAGACTGGAAAGACCAACTGATGGTAATTACCTCTGGGCTAGCTAGGTTTGATAAAAAAAAATTTCTGTTTTTTTTTTTTTTCCTTTTTGCTTTTCTTATTGTCCAAACTAATCAAGTATCCCTCTGGTAAAACAAAGAAAAATAAAATTTAAAGAGCAAACACTGCTTTGTTGTTTTTTGTTTGTTTCTTTTTGCAGTGCTGGGGATGATCCCAGGGCCTCACACATGCTAGGAAGGCCCTCTACCATTGAGCTACATCCCAGGGGGTCTTTTATTTAGGTTTTCCTTTTTCCTGGATGGTAGACAAATAGGAATCTCTCAATCGGATGTGCCCTTGAAGATGTTAAACAGTTTTCTGGGTCAATGGTTTGTACCTTCAATAGAGCTCTCAGAATAAGAGCCAGTACCCAGGTGAGTGTGTGCTAGAAATTATACATAACATGTCTTCCTTCATTTGAGCGAGTAAACATGCTCTTCGTAACTCCATATGTTGTTCACAAGCAGCCCCAGGCAACGATGAAAGAACAGCCTCAGTCCCAGAGCCCAGGTGGGCAGCATTAGAAGCCCTGGGATTTTTCATGAGCTGAACACTTCCTTCACAGTTTGACACCTTTTGGGCTTGCTATTGAAAGCCACCATCTTACAATGGTGGATTTGCCTTAAGGGTGGAAAACTGTGAAGCTAACAGGATATGCTGCCCATATTAAATGTAGGTGCCGTATTTCTGCCTCAGAAAATTAGCATTATTCAGATAACATTGATTAAGACAAGTAGAGGGCTGGGGGATGTCACTTGGTGGTAGAGTGTTTGATGTCACTTGGTGGTAGAGTGTTTGATGTCACTTGGTGGTAGAGTGTTTGATGTCACTTGGTGGTAGAGTGTTTGATGTCACTTGGTGGTAGAGTGTTTGCCTGTCATGTACAAAGTCGTGGGTTTGATCCCTAGAACTGGAAGGGAAAAAAAAGTATATTAGAGTTGGGTATAGTCTGTTTGCTAAGTCTTTTAAAAGCAACCGTTACCTTGGTCTATTAAGTAGTCAATTAGGAAATATTAACCTAGAAACATGAGAAAACATAGCCAGATTTATATTTTGTTCAAAATCTCATTCTTATCCTATAAGTTAAGCAGGTATTTTAGGAGAACTCTAAGGAAGATGGCCTTCTGGCTCCTCTAAAGAGCCAAGATCTTGACAACTCTGAATATCAAAACATCTTCTTTCTCATACTGACATCACTCTTGTTAACACTTCAGACTTTTGCTTTTCAAGTACTTTAGAGAAAGGCAGTGGAACCTGGCATTTTGGATTTTGCCACGGAAGCTCCTGAGCTCGTGACAAAGTGTGGCTACCATGCCCATGGGCGGAAGACAGCTCTCCCCATGCGATCCATCTTGCTTCAGCCCAAGCATGGGCTTCCCAGCTGCTCCAAGCAATCTTATTATTTAAAAAATAAAATAAAATGTTTTTTTCTAAACAACAAAAGAACGTAGAATTTGGAGACAGAAAGCTGTAGACTCTATTTCCTGTTCCCTCTGCTTATAGTGCATTAAATAGTTTTGATAATGTAGAGCAATGAAATTGCTGATTCCTGGGAGAAGATGGTCAATGAAGGGCCTCATGGGCCCAGCAGAGTCCTGCCGTGACCATTGGCCTCGTGACCTCATCAACTCTTGGCTCATTTGAAAATCACTCAAAAAAGATTTGATATGGGCTGGTTTTGCACATCTTCTAATCCTTCTCCCCAAGTCCCCCAACACTTTCTCATATCATTTCAAGTCTTACCTTATTCAGCTGTGCGACGGGGAAGATAGTATCCCACCTTACTTTTGTTGAGAAGTCTGAATCTGTCTCATGCTGATCTCTCCAACTACCACCTCTGATCCCTGCACTGCCTTCCTCTTCCTCCTCCCATTCCTTTCCCGAGTTCTGGATGTTCTTCATACCTCTCCTTTCCTGGCTAATTCCTTCAGATTAGAAGCCACCTCCTCCAAAAATTCTCTGTGTCCACCCAACATGATCAACACCACCAAGATGGGGTAAGAAACGATTCCAAGACATTCTAAAATTGGCCTGTGGTGACACTTAGCGTACTGCATTGTAATTGTGTATCCATGTGTCTCCCTGTCTAGTATGTCCTCTAAATGATGGTGGGCCTCATACCTCATTCATGATTGTCGCCCTACGACCTGTGGTGCTAGTACAAATACATGGTCACTGAATATTTGTTAAAGAAATATATAATATATGCACAACTCCAGAAAGATATTCAATAAATACCTGTTAAACAAATGGACAATGCAGCAGCACTCCTAGGAGAGTTCTGGTACATAGGAGGAGCTTAATGTTAGAGGTTGTGATCATGAGGTGGGACGGTGAGGCAGTCCCATAAGAAGGCCATCTCCAGAAGTGACATAAACTATTGATCTGAAAGGTCAGGCAACATCCCTGTCATAAATGGACTCTCGGGAAGGGGAACACAAAAGGAAATGAAAGTGGGGCAGGAGTGATCATTGCTTTCAAGACTTCTGCTTATTTTAGCCAGAGGCAGTGGTGCACATCTGTAATCCCAGCCACTGGGGAGGCTGAGGCATGAGAATCACAAGTTCAAGGCCAGCCTTAACAACTTAGCAAGACCCTGTCTCAAAAAGGGCTAGGGATATAACTCAATGATAGGCTAGTGCTTGCCCGGCATATGAGAGGCCCTGCTTTCAATTCCCAGTAACCATAAATAATAATGGTAATTCTCTTTCTCCAGTGGGCAAAGCAGCTTCTTATTGAAAGACGTAGATGTACTGATAATGCGAGAGAGCTGTGTGCTACCATCAATGTCGTTGCCATAATCATCTTTGGCACCTGATACCTGTGATCTTCCAGGCAGTTTTGGGAGGTCCATTTATTGTACTTACCTAACAAATGAAAAACTGAAGCTTGGAGAAATGGACTAGCATCAGATCACACACAATAAACTTGGAAAGGGACACCAAATTAGGCCTCTCTGATTCCAAGTCCCATGTTTTTCCCTCTCCCATGCAGCAGGCCTGTACCCCTCCCCTTCCCATCACTCCCAGAGTACTCCCTATACTTTATTATTTGACTTCTACACCTAGAGAACAAATGAGGTGCGAGGGTCTGAACATGACAGGGCTTGTTCAAGGTTTACCAGGGTTTGCTCTCTCAGTGAGCCTAAGTCAAGGGCTTTATTTCCACTTACCTCATGAGAAATCCAAATGGCTTATTATTATTATTTTTTTAGTTGTTCAAAACATTACAAAGCTCTTGGACATATCATATTTCATACATTGGATTCAAGCGGATTATGAACTCCCATTTTTACCCTATATACATATTGCAGTGCATGGTAATGGCTTATTCTTATTCTTCCTGCTAATTGAGTGTTCCTAGCAATGCCCCCGAGGGTCAGTGAATGTCTTTCACAGGCTGGCTCACTCTGGGCAGCGCCTTCCACTACAGGGCCCCAAACTGTCAGGGCCCCATTTAACGTCATTTACACCTCACCCAGGTGTAATTAACCACTTTAATTAAATTAAATCTGTGCTCTGATGCTGGGAGCCATCAGCCAAGTAGGTATGACAATCTCCTTGCCAGCTTACTTCCATGCTGTCTAGTGGAAGGACATCTGAAAGGTGACCTTGCTCAAGGACCAGGGCGGTTTAGCATAATAGGAGATTAGGGTGTTCCCCCTTTAGAATAGGGCAGTTTAGCATAATAGGAGATTAGGGTGTTCCCCCTTTAGAATAGGGCGTATCCTGCTGCTGAGTTCCTCTTGAGTTCTTAGGGTCAGACAGTATATTTTGGGAGACAGAAGCCCATGCGGAGTGGATTTGGGCAGAGTAGTGGATTTGGGCAGAGTAGTGGATTTGGGCAGAGAACGTGGATTCCCCCAGAACGTGTTTGTAGACGGCCGGTGTGAGTTCGGGAATAAAGAATTGCTGTTTGAATCTACAAGCTGTGTGGAGACTCGTGATTTGTGCCCAGCCAGAGACTGCGGCACTCTCCTAAGGAAGTAACATCTTATCTTTAAACTCTCTTCTCTCACTTCCCTGGAATACATGATAATTCCTACCCACCTCTAACAACTGCTAGGATACCAGATGTGCCAAAGGATATCCAAATCCATTGTCATCCTGCAGGAGTAGGTCATACTGGTGACCATTTGGTACTGTGTAAATGACAGATGACCATGTCTGCACAGGCAAAGAATTACAGACAGTGGGATAAAGAAATGCCAGGGGAAGAGGGAGAGAATGGAAGCACTGATTTAGTCCTAAACAAGCCACTGTGTCACTGTATTCTGAATTTACCCCCATCCAACATTTCCATTCCATGTCTTGGACACTTGGCTACAGAAAAACAACTTGAATTCTGGCTGTGTGTCTTCATCCTTTGCAGAGGCTCAGGTAACCAGTGCTGTGTCTCCTCCTTGCATCCAGAACAACTTAACTCACTTTGTGGTTGTAGGCAAATGAGATGAACCATTATAAACTGGGATAATAACAATATCCTGAAAAGAGGAACTAATTGCTAGTTATAATAATGAGAGGGCAATCACAATAACACCTGTGTTTCTTTAGTAGCTGTCAGTTAAGGAAAAAATGGATGAACCATTAATGTCACCTAATGAATTCTCCTTCCAGTTTTATGAGAGAGGAAAAGACATAGGTTAGTTACCAAGAAGTCAGTTCAGGGCAAGGGTAATCAAGAAAGAATTACTGCAGAAGGGGACGATCTAAAAAATATGATGACTTTGAATATGAAAGATAAGCAGGCATTCCCGGGAAGTTAAATACCAGCCTGACCTTTACCAGCTGGGCACCTCCTCAGTTAGAACCTGTGTCATTTGGACAGTGGGGACAGGCTCTCGACACTACTGCATTCATGTGCTTCCTCCCCTCGAGGCTTCTATTATTTTTAATTATCCCAGAATCCAGTTAACAAAGGAGTCCTGGTATATATTAATAAGTATTAATTTTATAAACAAATTGTATTGGGTCAATTACAATCAAATTTCTTCAACTACCTAGAAATTTTCAAAGCTTTTAATATGCAAGTGTGCATGGTGAATGTCTCAGAGTCATGCACATTAGGTTGAACCATTCAAAATGACCTTTTTTACAGGTCAAAAACAATCGAACATTGATAATTTCCTATGGTCAGACCTAATACTGTTCAGAACTTCCAAACTTGCACTATAGATCTCTTCTGGGAAAGATCTGGTGTGATATCATTGTCTTCGGAACTCTCTTGAGGAAACACTGTCTTAGGTAGTTACATAAAGGCTATTAATTGATTGAGTCTTGCATGTTGCTTGGACCCCAACGATGCTCCTCTTCAACGGGATACCGGGTTGAGCAGAATGGGAGCACTTCTAAAAGGCAGATGGGGCGATCCCACCAGGTCTTTGGACTGCGTTTCCAGGAAGGGTGGCCCAATATGGCATTTCCCAATCCAATAGAAGTACAGAAATACACACTACTGAGTAAAATTACAACTGTTGCAGCACCATGCATGGATTTTTAACTGATAAAGTGCTTTAAATTTTAGTTTTCGCATACAAAGTTCTAATGGGAAAAGAAGACAAGGAACTCTCTATAATAAGAAGAATTATATAAAAAATATTTGCACTTGGGTTTGAAAAAGAGAAAGAGCCAAAAAGAAAATGGTAATTTACAATGATAGAACCATGGATGACTTTAGGTTTTTTCTTCGAAATTCCTTAAATGTTGTTATTATCCCATTCTGCTGTATAAAAATCATACCAGTTACTCAGTGTTTGAGCTCCACACCAGAATGTCTTCTGAGAAAATACCAATGTCCCTGCTCCCGTTCCTTCTAGATGGGAGAGTAGTATCAAGGAGAAGATGACCTCCTGCCAAGACTGATAAATTATATCCCACTGGCCTCCTCTCAGGATAAAATGTGACATCTTGAACAGTCCCTGTCTCTCCTCAACCAGAAGAAGCCCATCTTCATAGATTCCAAAACCTACAGGGATCCCCAGCACCCAATGGCTCCCTTCTGAAGCTTGCAGTAGGTTTGTTATTTGAAGTTTTTTGTACTGGATCCTATGACAACGGTATTAATGATGGCCAGCTTCCTCAGCAGGGCCTCAAAAAGCTATTAAATCTCAATGTTTCAGAAATACTGCACACTTATAAGGGAAATAGTAGGAAACATGACCAACATTACTAACAGAAATGCACAACCACATGGAGTACATAGACTTGTGAGCTCCTTGGGGGATCTAGCTCCCGTTTATTAAGATGTCTCCCTGGGAAATGTTTTCCTGGTTTTGCTTTAGGATACCACCCCAGCAGCCCCTCAGCAGCCTGTCGGTAGAGGGTGAGGTTATCATCGCCCAAGTGAATTCCTCTGGCCAAACCTTCTTGCAAAGGTGGGGTAGCTGGGAGCACCTGTTCCTCCCAAGCCTCAGTGGAGAATCCCCTTGTGTGAGGAATATGCTAGAGTCCTATCTCCTGCCTCTCCCACCCCTGTCCCACTCCCAAATGCAGCCTTGTTGGCAGACACTGGACCAGCAGCGATTTGCAATCCATGACCAATGTTCCTTGTTTAAGGTCCTTCTGCAGGAGCTGGCATGAATTAAGGACCCAAAAGGCAGAGCTCCTCTACAGCAAAGTGCCACAGAGCTGACCCCAAGACAAAGGTGACTGCAGCAGGAGGCTAGAAAACTTGGCTGGCTTTTGCTAAAATGCCAGTCCCCTACATTCAAGTTATTAGAGAAAGATCCCCTGAGCTAAAGTCACCACGAGGACACCATGACTTTTCTATCAACTCCAAAGGGAGTCACCAAGATCTGACCTCTCTTCAAAGAAGAGAGAGGAGGATAGGAAGCAGTTTTCCTGGATGGGTAGAAGACGAAATCAAGGATCACCTTCTGGGCTGGAGTAATCCTTTTCTGGCTCCATCCTGCTATCGGGCTTTCCATCAGGGCCTGTCTGAAAACTCACCCCCGCTTTAAGGGCATGTGTCTAGGGCTCCCTGGGGTCTAGAAAAAGCCACCTCCCACCCAGCATTTGCTATTTTTACGAGTGTCATGCCTGGTAGGACTTTAGGAAGCTTATGCCAGCCGCTTTGCAGGATGATTATCTCTGTGCCGTTACAGTCTGTTCCTGAACCCTGAGGCCTTTTGGCCACGGAAAGCGCCCACTATCAAATACAGGAAAAAAATTAAAGGATATGTCCTGGTACCAGAGGCAGGTTCGCTGGCTGCAGAGTGTGATATTTTGGAATTGTGTGGGACTCAGGAGGAAAGTTGCTACCACCAGACCAGGGGCAGAGAAGCAGCAGCCAACTCCAAGAGCTGGGACCTCTGTCCTGAGTGAGGCAATCAGGAGAATGTAGTGAAATGCAAATCAAGAGAAGAAGGTGTTTCAAGAAAGAGGTACTAGGGACATCTGTGTTGAATGCTATTGTAAAGACAAGACACAAACAGAGAAGTAAACATTGCAGAGGCATTGACAGGCGTAATATTTTGGTATAGTGGGGACACAATACAAAATCTTACTAGAGTAAAATGTAGACACTAAGATCCTAAGTAAGATGTAGATCCTAAGATATAGATTCTAATAGTTTCCCTATTTCACATATGAAGAACCTTAGCACAGAAAGGTCACACAGCCAGAAAGTGGCAGAGCTGGAAAAGAATGGATCCAGGGAGCCTGGCTCCACACTGTGTCAGAAATCAGCAAATCAACACTTGCTCTGCAAAGCCCGAAAACCAGTAAGATCCATCATTCCAGACCAGCTTTGCAACAAGTTTTCTGAGAAAGGGGTAAAAAGAGATAGGGAGGGTAGCTGGAGCAATGGCAGGACTGAGAGGTGGTTTTTCTTTTTAAAATAGAAAATTCGGACACATGGATTGCATGTGGCCTGGGATAATAGTAGTGAGGAGGAGAGATTGATGATACAAGATTGGGAAAGTGTTCATGAACAGGGCTCTCCCCGGGCCCAAGGTGCAGAGACGCTGACCTTTAATAGGAGCTGGGTAAATCCTTTAGACCCAGAATGGGAGTCAGAGAAAAAGGGCACCAATAAGTGTAGCAGGTACGAAATGAAAAGATGAAGGAGTATCTGTCTGCTGGCTTCTATTTTTCTCAGTGAAGGATGAAGCAAGATCATCATCTGGGACTGGGAGAGGGAGAAAGGATGGGGGTTAGTAAGAGGATGAAAGAGAGAAGAGAGATGTGAAACGGCTATTCTGGGTGTGGGGAGTGTGAAGAAAACACAATAAAGAAGCAAGATAGGTGGTTAAAAGAGACAATTCAATACCCCTAAATATTATGGATGCTCTCTCTGCCTCTCAAATCTTTCATGGTTTTTATTCCATGAAATTTTTCATTTTAAATCTGCAGAAAAAGAATGAAGGAAAATGGTCTGCCCTTTCTCCCATTACTGCCGTGCGGGGAGTAGTGGGAATACATTTGTGAGTGATGTGATAGTAAATCTGAAGTATCCCAGGCAGATGGTTTGGGATTGCGGAAAGTTAATGGAAAGAGAAATATAACCTGGAAACTTCTCGTCCCCCACACCCCCCTTTGTCTTCCTCAAGACCCACCCATTGCCTCTTTAAACATTTCTTAAAGAAGAATGTGGAGTGATAAATGATCCTAAGTGAAATTTATCTCTCTCTGGATGCAATCTTTGCACTTTTTGCTTGGGTATCAAGCGGGCCCAGAAAAACTGCTAATTTAATGCTTCTTGAACTTGAGTGGGCATCAGTCACCTGGAGGGTCCTAACCACAGATTACTGGACCTATCTCCAGAGGCCTGAAGATCTGCACCCGGAGTATTTGCACTTCGAACAGTTCCCAGATGACCCAATGGTCCCAAGACCACATTGAATGTTGAGGTGAGTGTTGGGACAGGTGGTGACCTTTGGGTTTATCTAGGTCACGACCTCAGAGGGCAGAGGATTTGCCCATATCTCATAGGACAAGGGCTGGAAAGAAGATATCTCAAATATACTGAAACCCCAGAACATTCCAGACACAAAGGTTCTTGTTGGACTTGTCATTCCTCTCCCTCCCTCCAAGTTACTTTGTTATGCTCTAAAAACATCTGAAGGGAATAATTCAATAAGAGTGATCAACACAGAAAGGGCTACCTATGTGTCAGAGGCTGCTCTGAGCTCTTTCCATGTATTAATGCAGTTAGTCTTCATAACAACCCTAAGGACTACGTACTATTAATAACATGCAATCTATTGATGAGGAAAGACAGAAAAGTAACTTACTTGAGGTCCCACAGCCAGTTAATGGAGAAATAGACTATATGCACATATCTAACTAACTCTAGAATCAACATATTTCTACTTCTTCATGGGTCAAAGGTAAATATGGATGAAATCTTTGATATCTCAGATTTGAGGTTACTTGATGCTTGGGTAAAATTTGGTCTGCAGGGGTCCAACAGAGTTTAAAGGATCATTGAAAAATCCCTTTTCTATCATTCTTTAACTGCATGACCCTTGGGCAAACTGCATACTTTCGTTTGAGTGTTTCATTGACAAAATGAGGGCATGTACCGATTTTCTGAATTTTCAAACTCTAAAAGTGTATAATTCTTACTGCATTTAATCTTTTCTTGCTGCTGCGTTCACTGATCTAGATTAGCCACAGAAACAACACAGACCAACAGTCCACAGCCTCCGGCCTATTCTGGGGATGACTCTCTCATCAGCCAGCCATAAACCTTTCTGCTGTGGCAGTCACTCGACTCGGAGGAAGTGAGAATTTGCCCGTGATGAATTGGGTTCTGCTTTAAGTGGCAGAAGATGAAGCAGAGCTAACTGATCAGAAAGATAGTTTTCTGATAAAAGTCAGTATAGAGGAAGAGGTAGGAACGTGTTTTTCCCACCATTGTCTTGCTGGGAAAACACTGAGAAAATGATCTTGCCTCAACATTTGCATCTACGAAATGGAGATAATTAAGAGTGTGAAGCAGTTTAGCTAATGAACCACGATTGAGTGCTTGGTCATAGTTCCATAGCTCCAACTGCACCCCAAAGGCTGTTGCTCTAGGTCTTGACAGACAGCACTTCATCAGAGGATCTAGATGATAAGATATGCATAAAATGACCTCCCAGGCTACCTTACCTATCTTGACAGTCTTCACCACCACTTTTTAATGCTCGATGCGGGCAGAGCCAGACATTTAATAGAGTCTCAGCCCTGGCATCCTCGGATTTAGAGAATTATTGAGCCTCAGAGTCTTAGACTGAGAGGGAGCATGGATTTTATTTTTTTTTTTCAAAATTAGAATCTGGAGAATTCTGTGAATGTTCTCCAGCATTTTGCAGGTACTAATTGCTCTGAGAGACTCCCGTGGCAGTTAATTTATGGTGTGCCCTCACTAGGGCGGAGAAACCAGTGGGGTCATGGAATTGTTAAATTTTTCTGGAGAGTACTGAGAACTGTAGAGAGATTTTCAAATAATGAGGAGAGCAATAGTTAACAGAGCTTTCAGGATGTACCAGGCACCTAATTTCCACATGTCATTCCCACAACCCTAGCAGTTAGGTACTATAATCGGTCCCATTTTACAGATAGGAAATTGAATCTCATAGAGATATGAAACCAGATAGCCTAATCCCAGACCTCAGATGTGTAGCCCTAAGGCAACACCACCTCCCTACAAGGGTGAGCAAGACAGAGTACAGACCCTGAAGAAGCTAACCCTAGTGAGAGAAACTGATGGGCACCAGGAACAGATATTCATGACTGTGAACATAAAAGGGGCAATTAATGTCAACTAGAAATATCCAGGTAGACTGCAAAGCCGAAGTGGCATTTGAGCTGAATGTTGAGATGAGAGGCCTGCGACAGGTAGGGACAGGGAAGAGCGTCACACTCAGAAGATAACATACCCTCAAAGGGGCAGAAACAAGGTGCCACCTATTTAGGAATTCATTCCAATGCACAATTTATTCCATTTTCCAAGTTGCCGTCATGTTTAAGAAATGGACTGAAGGCCCCGAAGGCTCAGGTTTTGTAGGCTCAGAGAGGTTGAAAGTTGGGCCCCATTTACGTGACTTGTGTTGAGCTCTCCCCAGGCCCAGACAATTTGCACGGTGTTGCCACTACTTTCTCTGGCCCTCAAGATCTGAGATGTCTGAGCCAGGTGCTAGCTTGAAAAATGTGGAAAAAATGAGAGAACAAGATCCCAGAGCACAGCTCTGTGAGCCTCCTTTGTTCAAGTCTCCCTCCCACTCTATTTTACCCACTTTTGGTCTGGCACAAAGATAACCTTCTTTTTTCCGACCTAGTAGCTTCCTTCTTTTGATTTATCAATCCCCTTGTCACAGATGATTTCCAATGAAACCAGGAAGTTTCATGAAGAATCAGTCCCAGGTGCTCCATGCAACGCTGCTCTACTGACACCCATGACTTCTGACTTCTCTATTCTGATCTCTTCCTACCCCTCTCCCCATTTAGCCCCAGTTTCCTCCACTCACCCTTAAATGTTGGTGTTCTTCACTTCCCCACCGCAGCTTCTCTTCCTCTCTGTGCTCTCCTTAGAAGACACTCCATATGACCATTCCCTGCCTGTGAGCTCAGACCTCTATCCCCAGTCCTGACTTCTTCTAGTAATTTCAGCCTCATGCCTTCTGTTGCCCACGGAACGTCTCCATTTGAAGGTTCCAGGATCCCTCCATGAGAGATAATGTTATTGATTCATGAAATTATGGCAATGAGAGAGGGCTTGTTATGGCTGAGAGAGAACACTGGGTTCTCCCCCCACGCACACTCCATCTGCATCCCTAGGACAGGCTTCCTAGATCCTGCGTCCCACTGAAGTTGTTCATTGTTCCTTTCCCAGTGACTCCTTTGCACAAAGAATTTGCCACCCTTGTGGCTTGTCCCTGCTTTTGCAACCACCGAGAGCACAAATAGCTAAGGAGACAACTGGGGCCAACAAGAGGAGCCTCTGTGGATTCCAATGGGTCTCTAAAGGGTGGGGGATCTGCATTTTGAACACCCACCTCTTGCTAATCCTCCAGCAAAACCAGTCAGACTGGTTGCAGTGTATTATTAGAAAGCCCACACGAAGGTCCCTGAAACAACAAAGCCACTTGCATGTTTCCCATCCATGGGACCAAAACTGGAGGAATGGAGGAGGGGAGAGGCAGAGCAGCAGGGGCAGTGGGATCAGAGGCGAGCCTAGGACAGGGTTTTAGGGTGCAATCGGGTTTAAAGCCCTTACACATAGCCACTAGGGCTTGAGCAAAGGACTCAACTTTTCACAATGGGATAGTGAGGCTCAAAGTAGACACTTCTGTGAGGCACCTACTATAAGCTCCCACAACACTAGCTCTTCTGATGCAGGTGCATCTTGTGGACATTCTGGATGGAAGCCCACCATCACTACCTGCTGCTTCTCTAGGGTCTGCTGGAGCAGAGTGCTGCCAGGTTCGGAGGATGCTACCGAGTCTCTGCCACCCCTGCAGCAGGGCTGGTGGTTTCAGGTGAACAGGAGTGATGGAGCAGGCATCCTGCTTCAAAGAAAAGACATTTTTCTAGGCTCCTCTGGGAAGCCATGCTGTCCTCTCAGTCCCTTCACAAACTTTCCACGGTTGATCTGGACTCCCTTTTATTCTTCCTTCCCTCCATCCCTTCCTTCTTTTCTTCCTTGCACTGACTCTCAGCATGAGGAATTCGCTCTCCATTTTAGGGGGAGGGGGCCCAACTTCAGTCTGCTTTATTTTTTTCTAACAAAAAATTGGAAAAAAAATATTTTTTCATTAGAAAAATAAAACAGAAATTGGAGGCTTCTTCAAACAACTTCTGGAATCAAGGGGAGGGGAGGAACTTGCTTCTTTCTTCACTTCTGAGGAGTTAGCAGCTGCTATTGCTGCCTGTGTCTCCCCTCCAAGGAAACTTTCTCCCAGGAAAACCTGGAACCTCATCCTTAAGCTGGGGTGATGTAGGGACGTTGGTGTGAATTGCTCAGAGAAATTACATCCACAGGGAAGAGTCAAATCACGCTCACCTTCATCCTCAGGGCTGTTTAGAGGGTCTCCTGTGTCCCACCCATCACCGGTCATGGATTCCCTTCCAGCCCACCAAGCAGCTCCGTGCAGCCCTGCTCAGTGCCTCCAAAGTGCTCAGACCCTAATGTCTCAGTGGAGCCCCCAGCCAGGTACACACTCTCCTCAGTCTAGAGAAACCTCCCTGACCTAGAACAGATGCCCTCAGTAGCTTTTTAGTCCAGTTAGGCTCTTGTCCAGCAAGGCTCCCACAAGCCTAATACTGGATCAGAAAAAGATAAGATGGGACCCTATGGAACAACCCCACAGTTCTCAGCACCCCCCAAAGACCTCACTCCTATTCTTAACCTGTAAGGATAGAGAGCCGAGTACCCTACCTCCAGAAGATGATCTGCCCCAGGGAAGCCATGGCCAAGGGAAGATTCCTCCCCCCCGATTGGGGCTGGGGATGAATGGAGCTGCAGCTGCCCTCCTGGGTGCCGTGACTCAGCCAGTTCCAGTGTGCTGGCCTTAAATAGTGCAAGCCGGGAGGGTTGCACTCAGGTATGAGGAAACAGCTCTGCTGCACAGAATTGCCTGTGGCCGCCTGCTCGCAGCCAGCCAGGGAAGCCAAGGGCCAGAGCTGCCTTTCCAAGGCCTGACCTGGTGAGAGGGTGAGAGGAAAACGTTTCCCAGGCCCCTGCTTCAGGGCTTGTATTTTACACAGGTCTTCTCCTCTTCACTGTAAAAGGGAGCTCTAGAGAAGGAGACATAACCTCAAAATTAGAAAGACCTGAAACAGCCCATTGTCAGGCTGTACCAGGAAGCTGGAAGTCCCCCATCCCTGCCAGGTAGCTGGCACTGAGACAGAGATTGGGTCACTGCTGAAAGGGTCTCTCATGGAAGTGATTCATACTGCAGGACCTCAGAAATATCACAAGTTCAAGTGACAAGGGTACGAAATTTGTCACTCCAGACTGAGCTCACCTTGGGTCCCAGAGACTGCTCAGGGTGGACAAATCTCTTCCGGTTTTATTTCAGTGAGAAGGTAGAAGGGCCTCTTAAAAAAAAAAAAATCTTTCTTTCTTTTTCTTTTTAAAATTCCAAAGGACACCAAATATACATGGGACTGTTGCTGTTAAAGATGAGTTTGCAAAAATGATCTCTGACATTTCACCCAGCATTCAGGTTTCCACCTGCACAGGATGTAGGCATAAAGCTTGCTCTCTTCATATTTTTCCTCCATATTTGGATGGGAAATGCTCATGACTCTTTGTGACTGTTTAGAGTAAAGGTCCTCCAGGGGTGGGAAGATGGCTCAGTAGTAGAGCCCTTGCCTAGTATGTAGGAGACCCTGCATTCAATCCCCAGCACTCGCCAAAATAAGAAAAAGAATTTGTGTCAAGCGAAGGTGCTCCAGGCCTTCCGTATAATCATTCCAGCGTTGGGCTCTCGGAGCAGCCATAGAGTAAAGCTGGGGAGGAGAGGAGGACTGAGCAGTGGGAGGACCTCAGAGAAGAGAGTGGTTGCATAGTGGAAAGATCTTTACAGTCAAACAGAGTCAGGCCTGAATCTCACGTGGCTTCAGGAAAATCACTGTACCTCTCTTGGCACATTTCTTCCCAGGCTGGTTGGTTTGAGAGGGGGATCCATTTTGCCTTTTGTTTCCCACAGAATAAGTAAAGAACCGTACCCTGAAAACTGTAAAGCAGACTGGATCCTTCCAGGTTTGGGCAAGCTGGGGGTCTTGGGAGCAATGGTTTCTGTAGTTACTATTCATTCTGGCCAAAGGCATAGGAACTCTCCTCTGCAGACCCACCACAAACAACTTCTCCAGCCATCTGTCATCACTAGAGGAAGGTCCAAGGAAAGCCTGGAGGAAAAGCCAAGATGAACCAGCTCAGAGTTCCCCAAGTGGGAGAGGACAGAGCCAAGGGGCAGCTTCTGTTAGAAAGATGACTGAAGGAGCCCACCAGTCATGAGGGTGGGCATTACTTGGCAGAGAAAAACATTCTGCCTCCTCTGGAGAAATAGATGTAACTCTGGACCCAACTCCAAAACTTGAACAGTAGTGCACATAAAATAATGGGTAAAGTGGTGCAAAGCAAACCTGTGTGTGCAAAGCAAACCTGTGTGTGCGTGTGCGTGTGTGTGTGTGTGTGTGTGTGTGTGTAGAGAGAGAGCAAGCAGGGGTGGAGAACTCAAAAGCATCATTTTTCCAGCACTGGTGAGATTCTATGGATACTCTTGACATTATTCCTCTCTGAGAACCTCCATCAAAGCCTCCCCTTTTTTCTTGTGCTCAGATTACCTTCCTTTGCTCTCATAAGTGATGGGCTTCTCCACAGTTCTATCTCCTGCCCTTTCTTGTCTTAGCATATATATCCCTTGGGTAACCTCAAAAGCTGATCTGCTAAAGCCACCCCTGTATCTGGAGATGCCAACGTCCGTATCCCCAGCTCATGCCTCCTGACTGGGCCTGTACAGTGGACATCTCCACTTGGCTGTCCTTCTGGGAAAGCATCACCATCTCCAATCCTGCCGTTCCTCCTGGTCACACCCCTTGGAACACAGAAGCATCACATGCTCGTGTAGATGTTGCCAAACCTCCGTCCTTATCCCCATGCCAATCCAATAACGAGGACACGGTTTTAAGAAAAAGGAAAAAAGACAGTTTATTGCTTCGCTAGCAAAGGAGAGACACAGGGGACTGCCGTCCCAAAGGCTGTTATTCTCCCCATCAGCAGGAGCAGGGGGCTTTTTAAGAGGTGATTCACAGAAAATGAGATTAGGTAGGAGAGGTCACGAAGGAGAAGCTCAAGGAAAAGAAGCTCAGGGAGGAGGAGATTGGAAAAAAGAAAAAACATGTTAAGTTTCAAAGCCACAAGGGACAGAGTCCAAGCATCAAGCGAACCCCTGTTACAGAGAGGTAAAGGGACACTTCTCCACTGAAGGGTCACTGGAATAAACTGACAAAAAATTAAATAGGAGAAAAGGAATACACATTCATTAATGTGCAAAAGGGGAAAACTATAGCATCAGGGAAAACCTCGGGAGTGTGATCGACTACCCACTTAACGTCATTCAAAAACTCCATTGACCCCTTTCTCTATGGAGGGAAGTGTAGACAGTTTTGAATGCTGTTGAGTGATGATTAGAGAAATTAATGGTCCCCAAGACAGTCTCTAAGGAATTTGAATGTGCCTGAGGGAAAGACTGTATCTCCCAGCGGAAGCCTGTCCTGGTGCGGTCACATTCCTCCTCTTCTTTTAGATAATGGGAGTTAGATAATGGGGCTTCAGGGTGGGACGGCAGTTGGGTTGCTGTTCCTAATGAAGATAAGGGATTCCAGAGTCTCTTCTTAGGCCTGGATAGGCAGAAGCAGGACGAGCTTCCCCTTAGGTGAAGTCCTTAGCGCAGCCAAATGTAATATTTTGGGGTGTCATTCTTTGGGCCCCAGCACTTCATTGTACAAGTCAGAAGCCTCAAAGTTGCCCTTTATTCCCTCTCTCCTTGTTCCCACATCTCTGGGATCACCACATCCCCTGGTTCTTGCTCCTTGGCTTTTTTGTTCTGCCACCGTGACAAAGGATGACGATTAGGTGACAGAAAGGCGTTGGCAGGCTTGGCCTCTCCCGGGGCCTCTCCTTGGTGTGTAGAGGGCTGTCTTTTTCCGGTGTCTTTGCTCACAGGCTCTTCTCTCTGTGCTTGTGTAGGTCCTAATGTCCCCTTCCTAGAAAAACATATTGGACCAGCCGAGTTGGGCGAGGACCCACCTAATGGCCTTAACAACGTCGTCACCTCTCTGAAGGCCCCCCTACACACACACTCACATTCTGAGGTCCTCAGGGTTAGGACTTGAACGTGAGTTTTTGAGAGATATTTCAGCCCATAACACTTTCTTATGCCTCTAAATCCATCCCTTCTCTCTCCAAAGCAATGCCTAAATTCAACACTTACCATTTCCAAATTGAATTCAGTTATTCAATTTAATTTATTAAAATTATTTAATTTATCGACCTCATTGTCCCACCCCTGGCCTGCCCCTGTTTAGTGCCAGTCTACCCACTTCGGCTAAAGTGGTCTTCCTAAAATGCAAATCTGATGACTGCTTCCCCGTACATGGTCTGGCCTCTGCCTGCCTCTCTGGATTTCTCTAGTGTCCCCCTTTCTCATTCTGTGATCAGCTAATGCTGAGCTGCTTTGGGTGTCTCCAAAATGTCGTGCTCTGCAGGCCACTCTACCTTTTATACAGGTTCCTCTCTCCACCCGGAATCCATCCTGGTCTTTTTCTTGTTTTGTGTAAGATCTATGGGGAACTTTCCCAACCAGTTCTATCTGGCAGGTGCCCCCGCTCTGGGTTCCCATGTTAACCTGGTAATGGCCTCTGTGTTCCTGACCTGTGGCTGTGGGTCTGTCTCCTTCCCAAGGTAGACCTTAAATTAGAAAACGTGTCTTCTTCGTCTTTGTATCTTCCACCATGATAAGGCAGGTACAGAGGAAGCCATCATTAAACGTTTGTAGAATAAATGCAAATCTTCTTTCAGAGCACATAATAATAGTACAATTTCCTGCTCATGCATCTATCTCATTGCTAGTCTGTGAGTTCCTGGAGGATAAAAACTCTGTCTCATTCATCTTTTTTTGTCACCAAGTCCTAGCACCAATCCAGACATAAAAAGGACTCGGGAACACTTGATGGATGTGTGAGCAGAGATCAACTTGGGGTGTGATCAATCAAACACTTCTGGAGGAGATGTCCTGCGAGCTGGAGTGACACTATTAGAGGCAGGAGAGAACAAGCTGCATTTAAAATAGAGGAGCGATTTAGGATTAGGATGAAAGGTAAAGAAGATGTCTGAAACAAATATAAATCCCTTTTGATCTCAGGAAAAGAGGGTCTCTCTCTCTCTCTCTCTCTCTCTCTCTCTCTCACACACACACACACACACACACACACATTTAATATAGCTAGAATCAAAATGTCCTCTCATGAATTTTTTTTTTTTTTTTTTTATATTTCAATAGCCCAGTCATTTGGAGCTCTTCATTTTCTCCTTGTGAATCTGGACATTTTCCTGTGTACCAACCAGGTTTAAAATTCCCCAGAGGGCTGGGGATGTGGCTCAAGCGGTAGCGCGCTCGCCTGGCATGCGTGCTGCCCGGGTTCGATCCTCAGCACCACATACAAACAAAGATGTTGTGTCTGCCGAGAACTAAAAAATAAATATTAAAAAATTTTCTCTCTTTCTCCCTCTCCCACTCTCTCTCTCTCCCACTCTCTCTTTAAAAAAAAAAAAATAAATAAAATAAAATAAAATAAAATTCCCCAGAATGACAGAATATTCTGGCTGTGATAGGAACAGCAGCCACAAGTGTGGCTTATTATGCATTTTGCAAAAGACCCCGAGCTCTTGGGATCCTCACCATCGCCCTGTGGAGGGTTTTACAAGTGGTAATCTAAGTCTCACAGATTAAGGGATTTATTCAAGGTCAAATTTATTCCATTTTTCTCAAGACTTACTTGCCTGTGGGTATAAATGGGGTCATAGTAATGAAAACAACAGAGATTTCCCTAGCTCTTGAACCTACTTTCTAAGGCAAAATCTCTGGCTCATCTACAAGCTGTATGTCTGGCATTCTCAAGATATGACACAAAAGTTTTCAGAAGAGTAAACTATGGAGGATTCTTCCACTAAGGGCACCCTAGGAATCCCTCCTTCTTGTACCAGTGCCTTTGGATAGCCGCTGCCCACAGGGACCTGGGGCTTGGCCACTGGAACTTTATCAAAGGGGATGCCAGGGAAAGCAGAGGCTGGACCTCTTCAGCCACTGAGGACTCTACTGCTACCATGTAAAAGAGTGGAACAAAGATGAGCCCTTGCCACTGAGATCCCTATAAATATCAGCCCCCAGCTGACCTGTCGGCTGACTGCAACCACATGAATGACTGTAGGTCAGGAGAATCACCCACTCAAGCCTGGACATTATCACTGACTCAAATAATCATGGTGGTTGTTTCAAGCCACTACATTTTGGGTTGACATGTTACATAAGCAATAGATGACTGATACACTCTTCTTCCACCTTATTCTGTTCTGTTTCTCTCTCATGGTCATTTCTTCTGAGTCACTTCTGATGTCATCTTAATATCTATTGCCTGGCCTTAGAATTCTATCTAATATCTACACCGTAGAGCTATCTTGCTTCCAAACTGATAATGGTGTTCCATATAGCACCCAGTATGCTAATGCATGTCACACACCTATGCACACAAGCAGGCCCACTCATCAATGCCACAGAACTAAAACAAAAGTTTGTTACTAAATCTGCCTATAGAAAAGTAATAAAAAGGGGTAATCACCTATTAGAAGAAAGATATCATGCTCTGTACCTTTTCATAAATATTCCAGGCTCTCTTTAATACATGAGTATAATATGAGACCCTCTCTAAATATTACCTGTGGTTAGCAAGGTTTTGCAATCTTACAATACTCTACTAAAGAAGAAAAGTTTTTAAAAAATATATTTTTATTTTTAATTGACACATAGTAGTTTGCCGCAGGTCGGCTGCAGCAAAATATCCGGGGGTGACGAATAACTTGTGTACGTTGATGCAGCAGGAATAGGAGCCGTGCATTGTAGGATAACAGAGGTATTTATACATTTTGCACAGCTTATCTTAATTAGCATAAACTAGATACAGCAGTCAACCAATCAGGAATCTCCACACTTAATGGCTCGCTTTTGTTACTTCACAAACCACTCCCTCTGGCATTTGGCCAGGCGCCATCCAGACTTGTTTACAGACTCTAACAGTAGTTGCCTGTATTTATAGGTTGTGGTATAATATTTTAACACATACATGCAGTATGTAATGATCATATTGGGGTAACTGTTGAATCTATCACCTTAGACATTTTTCATTCCACTGTGTTGGGAATATTCAAAATCTTCTCTACTAGATATTTTGAGTTGTTCGCTTGTTTGTTGTGTTTTATTGTTTTTCTGTAGTGCTGGATCGAACCCAGGGTCTCATGCATGCTGGGCACATTTTCTATCACTGAACCACATCCCCAGTCCTCTACTAGATATTTTTTTTCTATTAGACAGCTTGAAAACTTCAATTAATTGTTGTCAACCACACAAACACATTTAAAGAAGAAATCTTATCATACTTAGAAGATTTGAGAAGAACAGAACTTGTAGTTCAGCAAACTTCAAAAAAGCTAATAGAAAGGGGTGCTGACCTCTAGTCCACATATAGAGCTATCATTTTATCTGAGGCTTTGACTTTCTTCTGTTGGTTATGGGTGCTTTCTCTTTAGGGAAGGGCTGCTGCTTCATCATTGGCCAGGAGGGGTACCAGCATAGGAGCTGGACGCCTTGCCTCCTCTCCATCCACCCCCACCCCCAGTCCTTCATCCTTCAGCACAAAGCCCTCAGGCATAGATTCCTGGCAGCCCCACCCAGGCCTTCACCAGTTCACAAGTTTGTGTAAGCCTTAGTGTCACCACTGTGCTGAAGCCTGGGTGTGATCTCTTGCCCACTGACTCCCAGAGCCTTACTACCCCACCCCATATTCATGCACAGCATTACTGACTGGTCCTGGGTTAGTCTGAGTGTGGCTCCAGAAATCCTGCTAAGTTAGCCGCCAGGCATCCCCTACCAAGCAACTGGAGTCGGGCCCTGTGTTAACTTCCTGGGGCTGCTTAACAAAGTACTACCAAATGGCTGGCTTCACCAGCAGGCATTTATTAGGGCACAGTCCCTGAGACTAGATGTCCAAAATCAAGGTACGTTTTGCTCCTTCTGAAGGCTGTGGGGAAAGAATCCATTCAAGGCTTCTCTCTTTGGTTTCTAGATGTTCACCTTCTCCTATATCATCTTCTCTCTCTATTTGTCTCTGTTTCCAAATTTTCCCTTTTTATAGAAGATCTCTTTTTATATAAAATGAGGATGCATCCAAATGACCTCATTGTAACCTGATTACCTCTAGTTAGCCCAGACACCGTCTCCAAAGAAGGCCTCACTCTGAGGTTCCCAGAAGGGGTGGTTAAGACTTCCATATTTCTTTCTGGTGGGTACAATGGATTGAATATTTGTGGTCCCCCCATCCATATGTCTTTCTCTGTGACGCTGGGAATTGAACCTAGAACCGTGTGCGTACGAGGCAAGTGTCCTATCACGGAGCTATAGCCCCAGCCCCTGTATCTTAAAATCTTACCCTTTGATGTGATGGCACGGGAGTGTGTGGTCTTTGGGAGCCGATTAGACTGGGATCAGTGCCTCTGTAAAGGGGGCTTCGATGGGCTCACTGACCTTTCTCTGCCACCTGAGGAAACAGTGAGTGAGCAGTCTGCTTCTCAGAAGTGGGCCCCCAGCAGGACCTGACAGTGCTCCTACCCCAGGGCTGGACTCCCAGACTCTAGAACTATGAGACATAAGCACTTGATGTCTGTGGTATTATGTGGTGTCCACCTGAACTAAGACGGTGGGACAGAAGTCAAGCCCTAACAGTCCCCTGGGTGAGGCCAGGTCTTTCTCCCATTTTTCACTGCGCTGCCCCACACGACTCCATGCCCTCTGGTCTGAGCAGGCCGCAGGACAAGGGAGGGAGGCTGGTGTGGGTAGCACGGCTCTGACACACACAGCTGCAGGCCTTGCTGGGGGGGTGCTGGCTTCACCGGGGAGATGGGATCCCCAGCCTGCTTCAGGCTCCATGGTGACCTTCCTCAGCTGCACATCATCACGGAGGACAATGATGGAGGACTGAAATGTTCTCAGATATTTTCTGCCCCCTTTCAGGGGAGGATTACGCTTCCATGTCCCACTAAAGACAGGATTGGTCATGTGACTCCCTTGAGCCAAGGAAATGTGTGTAGGAGGGACACGTGTTCCTTCTGAGAGGAAGTTGTGAGATGTATATGCATTTGGTCATGACCTCTCTCCTTCTGTGGAAGACTCCAAGTTCTAGATTGAGGAAGGCTCAGTAGCCTAGATCCTGGAGGAAGTTGACATGGAGTGGAGTTTAGTACCACAATGGGCCATAGGATGAGCTTGGAAAAACCTTTCTTGTTAAAAGCTACTGAGATGTAGGGGTGTTTGTTAGTGGGCACAACTTTCCTTATCCTGACTGATACAAAAAAAACTTGCCCAATAGGGAATAATGGTTTAGTTAAGAGCATAAATATAGGTTGCTGGTGGGATTGCAAATTGGTGCCACCACTCTGGAAAGCAGTATGGAGATTCCTCAGAAACCTAGGAATGGAACCATTTGACCTGGTTATACCACTCCTAGGTATATATCCAAAGGAATTCAAATAAGCATACTGCCTGATGCAGCCACATCAACATGTATAGAGCTCAATTCACAACAGCTAAGCTATGGAACCAACCACGGTGCCCTTCAACAGATGAATGAATAGAGAAAATTTGGTGTATATATACACAATGGAGTATTATTCATCCTTAAAAAAAACAACTTTATGATATTTGCTGGTAAGTGGTTGGATCTGGAGACTATCTTGCTAAATGAAGTAGGCCAATCCCCCAAAACAAAAGATCAAATGTTCTCTCTGATATCTGGATGCTAACACTCAACTAGGGGTCAGGGGAGGGAAGAATAGAAGTTCAGTGGATTAGACAAAGGGAGAGAGGGGGATACGAATAGGAAAGATGGTGGAATAAATCTGATATAACTTTCTTATGCTTATATATGAATACACCACAATGAATCTCCACACCAACCACAAGACTGGGATCCCAATTAGAATAAGATATATTTCATGTGTGTATAATAGGTATGTGGAAATATGCTTTTTTTGTCATGTATAACTAAAAAGAACAAATAAAAAAATAAAAGATTTCCCTTTACGAAACACCAAAAAAATAAAATAGAATATGAATCTAGGGCTGGGAATGTCACTCAGTACAGTTGAGTAGAGCATTTCTTAGCATACACAAGACCTGAATTCAATCTCCAACACTAAAAAAAGGTTTTAGAAATATAAGTATGAAAATGTGAGTGAATACCAGACAAATCCCAAGTACATCAATGTTTAAATGTAAAAATTGAAACCGTAAAGGCACTTGGTGAAATACTAATTAGCTTTGTAACTTTAGAGTGGGGAAGGGCTTCCTAAATATATGACTCAACCGAATTATGGAATCAGCTCAGATACCCATCAATAAATGAATGGGTCAAGGAAATGTGGTATATATATATACCCCCAGTGGGGTTTTGCTCAGCCATAAAGAAGAATGAAATAGTGGCATTTGCCAGTAAATGCGTGGAAATGGAGAAGAATCAAATAAGCCAGTCTTGAAACTCAAGGGTCAGATGCTTTCTCCCCTGTGGGAAAGCTAGAGCAAAATAAGGGACAGAAGGCAGTGTTGTGGGGGTGAGATATGGGAAATATATAGGGAAGATCAATGGAGTCGAGAATGGGAAGAAGGGAGAGAGGAGGGGAAAGCGGGGGGCGGGGGGAATACGGACTAAATTTAACAGAGTCGTGTTCTATGCATATATCAAAGTACCAAAAGGAATTTCACCTTGATGTATGTGTAGAAAGTACCAATCAAAAATAAATAAAGGAATGAAGGGAAGGCCAGGAGAGGAGAAGAAGGAGAGGGAGATAGGAATGGGGATTGAAATCAAATTCCCTGCAAGCGTGATTTGTCAAAATGAACCCAACTACTATGTATAACTATAATGCTCTAAGTTAAAAAAATGACTCCAAATGAAGAATGCATGGAAGTAGAGATGAACAAATTATATAAAAATAAAAACCTGCCTAGAAAACTGAACAAGAAAAAGAACTCGGACTGGGGATATTGTAGGGTAGAGCACTTGCCTAGCATATGCAACCCCTGGGTTCAATCCCCAGCACTGAAAAATAAGAGAAAATAAAAAGCAAAAGTTACACTAAAACAAACCCCATATGTGCAGTAGATTGCAAAAATGACCACAAATCTCTTCCCTTCATGTACTCCCTGACCTCAGCCTTAACCATGTTCCTTGGTGACGCTTGGACAGGCCCTCTTGCTATTTTTTTTTGAACCTGTATGTGACCACCCTGAGAAGGTTTCTAGATTATCTTGCTGGATGATGAGTGACATATGACTAGTTACTGTCCTTACTCTACTGGCAGTCAGCCACCAGATGGGTGAGGTCAGCAACACTGGCTGACTTTAAATGCTTAAGGCAGGCCAGCTGACACCTCGTGGAACAGAGATGAACTGTCTCAGCTGAGCCCAGGCCAGACCATAACATCATGAGCAAATAAATGGTTATTGTTCCAAGTCAATAACTTTTGGGATGGCGGGTTATACGGAAGAAATAAATAAATAACTCACGCAATGAGCAAAATCAGAAGAAAAATGGCAAATGGAGTGTTTGTAGTTCAGACCACAAAGGATTAGGTTTCTAAAATAAAAAATTCTTTATACAAATTTCCTTATTATGAAATATAAAAAAGACCAATGGCCCAATAAAAAAATGGGTAAAGGATATGAGCACCATAAAGAAAGTACAATTGCCTTTTAAAAATATATGAAAACAAGCTCAATCTCATTTATAATAAGATAAATTCAGATTAAAACTAAATTGAGACACCATTTTAATGCATCAGGTTTGTGAACACTCTTATTTTGCAAAGCAATGGGGGAACAGGCATTTTCATATATCATTGGAGGGACTAACCTGACAGAGGACAATTTAGAAATAGTTAAAGAAATTACAAATGCACAAATTATTTAACCCAGTAATTATACTTTTGGAGATTTATCCAATGAATGTATTCCCCGCCCCCCCCCCAAAAAAAATGGCACATGGACATGGTTATTTACTGTAGTATTTTTTTAATAGCAAATGACTGGCAACAACTTTAATGTCCAACCACTAGAGTCTAATGAATAAGTATAGTAATCTATATAATAGAATACTATGAAGCTTCAAAAAAGAACAGGGAAGCTGATATGTACTGATAAGAAAAACTATCCAAAATGTGTTACAAAATGAAGCAAATTTTAAAAGTACACAACTAGACATTTGAATCTGTTTCTATGTGGGATCCGCACTGTCCACTGGGCACAACTAGGATTCATTCTTATTTTTAGATTTGCTCAGTAATACTCCTAAGAGACCAACTCCTTTTCTTTCCTCCGTCCATCCTTCAAGGTCCATGTTAGAACACATTCTTCCCTTTGAAGACTTCTGTGACCACACGTCTTACTAGTGATCCCTTCTTCTAAGTTCTCACTGCTGTTACTGTCCTGATTTTCAGTTGCCATACACTTGGAATAACTCATTGTCCTTTTGTGTGGATGTATCTTGTTTCCACAAATAATAGTGTTTTTTTTTTTTTCCTTATGGTCAGAAACTGCTCTGGTCATGTTTGGAAAGAATAAAGTGTGTAAAAAGTCTAGCTCAGAGTTAGGTATGTAGAAAATACTCAAGACAGGGGGATTATTTGGGTCTCCCTCACAGTCCCTCACTTAATGCTTTATGCCCTGGTGCTCATTCAACAAATGATGGCTGATTGAAAATATGGCTGTCCTCGGGGACTGTGGACACCTAATAGGAAAGACTTACTATGGGGAGGCCAACATCCAGGTAAGAGGCTAGCAATTAGATTCAGAATTGCTGGCCCAATGTAATCAATCCCAGAGCTCACAGCCCCACCAGAAAATCTGGTTGCCCCATTTTGCTATGGCCTCCCCAAACAAGCAAGGTACCCACCCTCCCAAAGAACAGTTTTAGACACAGATGACTTGAAGCCACTTCTACCCAACCCAAATAACTGGTGGCAGAAATGACCCAATGACAGTGGAACAAACCCTATGAATTCAAATTCACAAACTCACTGAAGGAAGCATCACACCCATCTAATCTAATCCTCCCAACAAACCTTGAAGGCAGAATGAACATTCCATCTAATAGAGGGGAGACCTTGGCATCAGTTGGTCTGTGACTCAGTCATCAGTCTGTGACTGGTGCACCAAGCACCCCAAGGGGTACAACTATAAATAAAATCCAATCTTCTGCTCTCAAGAGGCTTCATTTTGGTGGAGGAAGTGACTTAAACATGTAAACAGAAAATCATCCTGAAATCTGCTGCACTGCAGAACAAAAGTTGTTCAGCTAGAGAGGGAGGGAGGGAGAGAGGCAGGGAGAGAGAGAGAGGGAGAGAGAGAGGGAGGAGAGAGAGAGAGAGAGAGAGAGAGAGAGAGAGAGAGAAGAGAGGGGCGCTAGGGAGATTGAGGGAAAGAGAGAGCAGAGAGAAATGTAGCCTTCTTCATGAAGCAGAATCTGGCCCCCTAAAGCATTTATGAAGGATTGCAAAAGTAGGACTAAACCCCAAAGCCTCTTTCATTATTTCCACAGTTCCTAGATTGGTGGCCTCATAAAAAATCTTTGGTAAAATTAGGCACTCTCTGGGCCTTTCTTTCGTCTTCTCCCCTCTCTTCCAATGGTCAGGACAGCTAACTCTCGCCCCGTTTTAGTTTCCATATGCCACCTGCCCCCGTACCACCATATCTCATAATTCCTGTTTTTCCCACTCCCACTCCCCTCCCAAAAGGCAGGCTATCTAGCATCTGGACCTCTAGAGGTATTCTGGCCTGGGGGCTTCTAGAAGGGCAGGAGATTGATAGCATCTGGCCCTGTCAATCTGCTTTCAAGTACTGTACCCAGAGAGTGCCCAAGCAGAAATGGGTGGAGGGGATGTCAGAGAAAAACTGGCATCTTGCTATCAGACAACGCCAACGCTTTCTCTGTTTACTCTCAGATGCAGGAAGAGTGGGGATCATTGATTAGCTGTGGGCAACAGCAGGCTAAGAACTCTCTCCTGAAGTACCTCTCTGGCTCCCCGATGCCACTCTTGCACCTGACACCGTAGCAGCCACCGTGACTGACAGCAGTAAAGCACATCACATCGTGTCCCTGCTGAAAACCCTCCAGTGGTTTCTGACTGCAGCTGGCGTATGGGATCCCTCGTGGCTTATGGGCGTCCATATTCATCTGGTCCCTGCCCACCAAGTCATTCACTGCTTCTTCTTCTCATTTCCTCACCTGTAAAATACAAGTGCATACCGTTGCTTTTAGAATGAAGCAAGACCATATATGTCACCCACGGTGGCACACCCCATCCACCACCATCACCAACGTGACACATCTTGGCTGAATCTTGATACTAAGAAGTGAATGAGTTGATAAGGCTTGTAGCCAGGTGAAGAATGACAAGAACAGGTGACTGGTACACGAAGAAGGTACAAGTTACTGGCCTTGTTAACCTTCCTTTGAAAAAGACCATTTGACAAAGTTGGGCCTGGAGAAATGGATGACAGGGAGGATGGCACTGATGAATGACATTAAACTCCAAAGTGTGACCCATAGGGATCAGCTGTCACAGATTTCAGGGAAAACAAAAACATATCTACTAGTTATCTGATGACCTAGTCGTAGGCCGCAGGGACTCTTCAGGTCCACTGCACAGCCACAATAGTTGTGTCACTCTTCCGCTTGGTCTAATACTAGCTGGGCTTATCTATTGGTGATGAGATTTGAAACTCGGTGTAATTCTCTAAAGTCTCAGTTCACCCACATTTCATCTTGAAACTGGACATTATGGAAGATCTTGACAAACAGAATAATAATTATCAAAGAAAAGCGTCACTTGATTCCTGCCTGCGCTTGAAGCCAAACATAAACCATGTGAAATCTCATAATTTGAGTAAAAGATTCGAATGGCTCATACCCGGGGATGTAGGTCATGTAACCTACCACTAAGTTAAACCTTTGTTCACTACTTAAGAGTCATTAATCTGGAGTAAATGATAAACATCTTACCTGTTTCTAAGTTTTTGGAGGCCTGAGATCATATTTGGTATAATTTTATCTATGAGTCTTTTGTATCTTTCAGGCCTAATTTTAACAGTGTCATTTCGCATCGTGGTTCTGATTGTAGGCTGGTCAAACACTTGGTTGTTGGCACTCAGTTCTCATCTTGGTCTTTTGGTCACAAGAGGACCCACACATTCCAAGCCAATGTCTGAGGTTGCAGTTGAACAATCAGAGTAATCTAGGTCTTTAAGAAATGATGGGTTCATTTCTAGCAGTGTGTGTGATCGGGGAAAGACTGTATTAGAAGCCTATCAGGAAGCGGTTATTCAGTTTGATCTGGTTAGGCAAACAGAAAATAACTGGTGGGAAAACACGAAGCCCAGTTGGAACTTCAAGCTGAAACCATGGTTTCACGTGACAACTGTTTGTCACTCTCTGAAATCACAGCCTTAGAGTCTTTTCTTTTTTGGTCAGAGCCAAGGCCGGTGACCCCTGCCAGGGCCTTGTAAATCATTCTCTTACCCCAACAATGAAGCCCATAGTTTATTGCTCTGCTTGCCATTCATGAGCCACAGGAAAAGGGACTCTAAACCAGCTCAGTGCTGTCATGCCTCTTTACAGTGGCCATGATTAGATAAGGGCTGCCACTTGACCCAGCAAATGTGTTGGCCAGTGGCTCTTGTTGCTATTGATCAAAAAAGAGGGCAGCAGCATCTTTTTGGGAGCTCTGGCAAAAGACTCGGGGGTCACTGACAGGACGCAGAGGCTGTGTGTTCCTCACTGAGTTCCGCCTCTGACATGGATCTGCTGTGTGACCTTGAAGAAAGCTCTTCACCTTTGTCTGCCTGGTTCCTCCATCTGTAGGGTTACGCCAGTGAAGAGCTTTGTGCCTATTTATTTGATTTTGAACTTTCTTTTAGCCAGATTCAGCCACCACTCCTTCAGTTTCTCATCAGAAAGGTATGATCTTTTCTGTATCTATTGCACTCTGTTTCCCAAACACAATGGACTTATTTTATAGTTCGGATGGTTGGATTTACTGGCTCATTACAGTTTTCAAAGTGGAACACGTCACAGAGAACGGCCGAAAATTGTCTCCCGAGGCCGGTAGGGTTAGCAAGCAAAGAGGAAAGGCTCTTTCAGAAATTGGCTTGAAGACACAGGTCGGGTGGCCTTTGAGGGATTCATGTGCAGTGAAGTCTCCAACCTTCAATACCAGAGCACGGAGAAGACTCTTGGCCACCTGGCTTGGGATTTCCTACATATGAACCTTTCATCTACAACACTTTTCCTGCCAACTGCCTCCTCCTTTGACCAACAAAGTCTTATTCCTCTTTAAAAGCTTTAAAAGCCTCCTCATACTGTCTTCCTCAGCCCTTCCCCTGTGTTCCCCTAGCTGAGAGATGTCCCTTCTCTCTCTTCCCTGTAAGCTCAGTTTCTACATGTGTAAGTCATAACACACTGCTTTCTCCCCTGGATGTCTGTGCTATGTTTCCTTGTTTTTCATGAGGTCAGGGCACCTGTCTGTAGTGTCACCGGCTCATGGCATCCAGCACAGGGCTTGGTTTATAGTAAGCAATGGATGAATGAGCAAACAGAGGACTTTGGGCATGGGGGTTCACTCAACTGACTCCGCCTTGCTTTCTCTCTCGCATATCATGAGGATTTACCCCATCTATCCTGTTTTTGGATCATGGTAAGTTCCTTTGTTTGACCACCTTATTGGATGCTTTGTTTGGCCCTGTGAGGAGCGACGCACATCCCTGCCCTCAGAAATGAAGCAACGTTCTCCTCAGCTCCTGGGAGTGCTGCTGGAAGGAAGACCTGGGTGGTCAGCCCACTACCCAATTACCTAACCAGAGAGCTCCTCTCCCTGTTCCTCTCTCTCCTTCTCTTCCTTTTTATTGCTGCTAATCCCAAGGGTGCTCACCAGAAGAAGTCACGCACGCCAAACTCCATCATGTAGTCTGCTTCCCAGAGAACCCAAACTGCAACAAGCACCTACTATGTGCTAAGTTCTGTCCTAGGTCATGGAGTTAGAATGATGAACAAGCACAGGTCTCTGTCCCCATGGAGCACTCAATCTCCCGGAGATTGAGTACAGGGGACAGGCTGTACAAGATGCACACATAGTCAGATATGAGGGGTTACAGAGAGAAAAAGAGAGGTTGGAATTGGAAAAGAATGATATCTTTTATTTTTCTTTTTGAAAATGTTTTTTTGTTTCTCATTTTATACAAGATGTGAGTTTAAGTAGCCAGTCACTGGACTTGAAGGGGAAAGTACTGAGGGTTCATTTTATTTTCCTTTTTTCCTTTATGTGTCCAATAGGGCTGAGAGCCCTGCATCGGGACAGATGTACCGTTTGTGTAACCGCTACCTTGGAAAAAGTGAATTGCCTTTGATTTTATAATCATCTTGGGAAATAACACTAAAACTCTCCAATCTCATAATGTATGCAAGGATTATGTTATTGTCAAATGAAGAGAGAGCCAAAGAAAGTCCTGTCTCACGATGGTCTAAACCCAGTTCACATTCCCTGTCACTAGACACACAATCCAGTGGTTGGCAAATTCTGCTGCACATCGAAAGGAAGAGCAGACGGCTAGGTCAAACAGTGACAGCTCTATGAAGGCTTGGCTGCCATAGCCACTTATCCTGGTGGAACTTCTCTAATATCTCCTGCTGAAAGCCCAGAAGGTCAGAAGGATCATGAGGCTCTGCTTTCACCGCCTGTATTCATCCTGAAAAATCAGGACTTAGTGAGCTTTTGCCCTTCTGCACCACAGGAGGTTTCTGCCCTCCTGAGCTGGCTTAGGACACCTGCATTACTGTTTGGCAGGTGGACCACCCCAGACAAACCACCCACCTGGCACTGTTTCCACGATGGCTTGTGCCATTGGCTAAGGAGGGGTCCCTGATGAGCATCCACTTCAACAGAATGAGAGATACCCAGAGATGGGAAGAGCAACTTCAAAGATTTCAGATCAAAGAAACAAGGAGGAGGATGGGAATAGATGAGGACCCTGAAGGTCAGATCATGTAGGGTGTTGGGTCAAGGTTTTATTTTCTGTAATGGGAAATGGGTTCATTAGTAATTTTTATATTATTTGAAAAATAAGTAAATCAGTTAATCAAAAGAGGGACAAACATTGACCGAAAAAACAACTGTGTCATCAACTCCATGTTACGATTCTATGCACCTGAATTTGTTTTTTTAGTGCGGGAAATCAAAGCCAGGGCCTCACACATAGTAGGGCAATGTTTTATCACTGAGTTACACCCCCAATTCTTGCACCTGAAGTGCTGGGAGCCATCAGCCAAGTAGGTATGACAATTTCCTTGCCAGCGTACTCCCATGCTGTCTAGTGGAAGGACTCCTGAAAGGTGACCTTGCTCAAGGACCAGGGCGGATCCGTGTTTAGGGTGTCCCCGGTTTAGCATAATAGGAGATTAGGGTGTTCCCCCTTTAGAATAGGGCGTATCCTGCTGCCTGAGTTCCTCTTGAGTTCTTAGGGTCAGACAGTATATTTTGGGAGACAGAAGCCCAGTGGAGTGTGGATTTTGGGCAGAGAATGTGGATTTCCCCAGAATGTGTTTGTAGACGGCCGGTGTGAGTTCGGGAATAAAAAATTGCTGTTTGAATCTACAAGCTGTGTGGTGGCTCGTGATTTGTGCCCAGCCAGAGACTGCGGCACTGAAGTTTAACAGGAGAAAGAGAGAGAGAAAGAAATATCTACTCAAAAATCCAAGAGGAGATGTTGGGTACATGAGTATTAAATTCAGGGCCTGGATATAATTTGAGAGTCATCAGCATATAGATAGGGCATGAAGTGTTGAAGTCAAAGTTACAGAAAACAGATGTCTGAGGGCAGAAACTGGAAGATCACAACTCACAGCTGAGTAAGAAACCACAAATACAGCTGAGATGGAGCCACCGGTCAGGGAAAGGAGAGAGGAATGATTCACTAGTCAAATGGTGTTCGAAAGACCTAAGAACTGGATTTGACAATTCAGAGGGTTCGACTTTGATAGAAGCTAAGACAAGCTGTCCTTTGTGATAAGTGAGAAGGAGCCAATACGGGTAAAGGCACAACTGGGCTGGTTGACTGAGTTGTGGGTGGTAAATGGGTGCTCTCTTCAGATCAATTATATTTTCATAGGGAAAAAAAATGCAGCAAGGTCAACAATTAAACGTGAAATGTGATGAGAAGATTTGAGGTGTCTGAGGAAAGGGGAGTAAGTGGGAATTATTTGTCCACTGACCATACTGTGTGCCAAGGAATATTTAGGCACGTGGAATAGGCCAGGGAGCAGAACAGACATCCTTACCCTCAGACCTCACCCTCCAGTGACCTCACTAGAGAAGAGAAATGTGCTCAGGTTGCCAAACGACACTCAGGATCCACTTGAGATCAGACATCAGGCATGACTGAGAGTGGTCATGTGATTATATCCCTCAGCTACTTGAGATCGCTGTGGAATGGTCAGCTGAAAAGGTTCTGATGGGTGACAGAATGGTATCTGGAGGATATGAAGTGGAAGTACACTAATTAAAAACTTAAAAATCAACATCTAAAAATATTTATCTAAAACTAAACAAAGCTCAGATTTGTTTATTGAATCCACCTCCCGATGGTACCTTTCTTTATATCCCCATTGCCTCTGGGCAAGTCCAGGTTCTGTGTTCTCAGCTGAACTATTTCAACCGTCTCTTTGCTTATTTCTCTTGCCCATTATCTTCTCCCTTTCAGCCTGCCTATAATGCCTTGTTAGATTACTTTTCCATAAACATAACTGTCAATGTGTCACTCTCCAGCTCAGAAACCCAAATGGCTTCTCACTCCCTACTGGATAAAATCTAAGCTTATATTTATTGTTTTATATGCTTTTAAATCCGACTCCCAGTTTACCCATGCCATTCTCGCATCCACATATTTCCTTAAATATCCTGCTCTATTCAGACTAGTTTACTTGACAGGCCTTAACCTTTGCATGCCCTTGACAGGCATCACGTTCTTCACTTGGAACTCTTAAGACCGTTCTGTCTGTCTTACTGTACTTCTCTCCACTTTTTTTGCGGGGGAGGGGGTACCAAGGATTGATCTCAGGGGCACTCGACCACTGAGCAACATCCCCAGCCCTATTTTGTATTTTATTTAGAAACAGGGTCTCACTGAGTGGCTTAGTGCGTTGCTTTTGCTGAGGCTGGCTTTGAACTCACGATCCTCCTGCCTCAGCCTTTCAAGCCGCTGGGATACTTATCCCCACTGTAAGGATCTGTTCTGGCAGCATCTTTCCTCCCCACCAAGCCCTGCAGTGAGCCCAACCCCACCCTCCACTCCACCTAGGGCCACCAGTTATCTATATTTTTCCTTTACCTCTTTTACATTTTACCTATATTTACCATGATTCTACATGTCCATTTCTCACCTCCACAGCTAGATTACAAGTTCTCAGTAAGCAAGTGGCACCTTATACATCTCTGCCTGACCCTCAACGATTTTGCACTTGGAAGTCAACCCTTTTTCAGTATTTGATCTTGTATGCTGACTCAGAAACCATAACAAAAAATTCCAACAGGGAGCCCTCAGCCGACACCTCTGATTGGTGGTTCCAATTACAGGAAGCTCACAAGAGAAGCCACCTCCCATTTGTTTTCACTCCATTAGGAAATTCTTTGTGTTAATTCAACATTTTGTCCTACGACTCATTAAGTAAAGCTATGTTGAAAGCAATTTAATTAAAACTCTTGTGATTTTGCAAGATTGCCAAAAATTCTAGTCTCTCTAGGCAGAACCATGGTTTATCAAATGCAGCATTTTGAGATCTCAGCATAGCAGCCAGGAAGGAGCCCAGCAACTCAGGCTTGCTCAAAGATGAAATTCTGAGTTTTCCCCCACCCTGGCAGAGGTTGTTTGGCTGAGACAGATTCTGCAAATGTAGCTTACTGTCAAAAAGCTGCAGTATACAAAATACAGCCTCTCCTTCCCCACACACAGACACATGCCTTCTCTTCCTTTGTTTAAGTAAATACAATAGCAACCTTGGTATGCTAGCATAGCCTCAGCAATTAGAGCTAAAAACAGCAATTACCACTTTATAGCATCTCAAGATCTTAGTTCCCCAAATAAAAAGTCTCTCTGTTTGAAGTTGAGTCATTTCTGCACCCAGAACAGTCTTCTATTTTTTATTTTATTTTATTTTTGAACGACAAAGATTTATTATGGTGTTAGGATAAACTATACAAAGAAAAATAAGGCCCGAGTTTGGCTCTTTAAGAGTTTACATTCTACTGCTAGGATTCAGGTAATATAGTTATCAAGCTCAAGTTCAAGTTCTAGGAGAGATGTCTAAATTGGCAACAGTGGTAACAGAAGGAATGAAAACTTGGATGGAAGAGGAAAGCATAGTTCAAGAGCATCTTCAGAGAGGATGTTTTTAAATATGCTCCATTTATTGGTAATTCATTAGTAAGTTATACATAAAATCACCACACAACCCAGCAATTACATATATATCTTCAAAATCAAAAACAGGTGTGCGCCATTGCACACACCTGTAATCCCAATGACTTGGGAGGCTGAGGCAGGAGGATTGCCAGTTCAAAGCCAGCCTCAGCAACTTGGTGAGGCTCTAAGCAACTTAGCAAGACCCTGTCTCAAAGTTAAAACATAAAAAGGGGCGGAGATGCAACTCAGTGGTTAAGTGCCCCTGGGTTCAATCTCTTGTGTTCCCACCACCCCCACTAAAAATAATAATAATATTAAAAACAAGCACAAACAAAAACTTGTATAAAAGGTCTTTAAAAACAGATGAGACACTAGGTTAGCAAGGCAGTAACTGTGCTATGGAAAGTTTGCACAGAATGATCAGATTGCTTTACTGATGAAAAACCATTCTCCTGAGCTAGGGCTGTAGCTCAGTGATAGGGTGCTTGCCTAGCATGTACAAAGCCCTGCATTCTATCCCTAGCACTGAAGAAGAAGGGGAAAAAAAGACTTTAGAGTTATTGCTCAATTAGATATGGCAATTTACTGAAATTCAAGGAGTTGTATTAAAATGGTAGTTTTTAATATCAAGACAAAAAATCTTTAAGATAGATTATTTAAAGATAATTTTATAGCAACACAAAGTTGGGATATGGCTTTATTTTATGAGATTCTTAAAAATAATTCAGTGAGCTATCCTAGCAAAGATCAAAT
Organism: Callospermophilus lateralis; assembly: GCF_048772815.1. Taxonomy (NCBI): domain Eukaryota; kingdom Metazoa; phylum Chordata; class Mammalia; order Rodentia; family Sciuridae; genus Callospermophilus; species Callospermophilus lateralis. The sequence goes on along the minus strand of NC_135314.1, from coordinate 133,450,447 downwards.
GCTATATAAATGAACTACTTCTTCGGAATTCTATCCATTAAGTAATAATGATGCTGTTGATTGGAATGGGGTGAGCCTTTTCCACTATATTTTCTGAATGAAATTTTTCAAAGGAGGGACAGAGGGACGGGAACCCAAGGTTCACCTATGCTTAGAAACACTTCCAAGAAGTGAAATCCACTGACTTATTGGTTAGAATTAGTCTCAGCAGGTCTCTTTGGAAACACACTACATCACCAACTCAGCTTGAAGCCCAACATCTACTCCCATTTGTCCATGGGTCTTGTGAAGATCTGATATTGGTTAGAATACCCCTTTTATTAAGGGGATATTTTAATTAGAGCCTTTTTCTAAAGGATTATCTTAGCTCATTGATTGGAGATCTTTAAAACTAGACAGAGACATTGCTGTGGAGAGAGCATGAGGCCCTGGAACAGTGCTAGCCCATAAAAAGAAACACACACCCACACCCACACCCACACACACACACACAAGCTACATATGTGGTTTTATACTGTCTAATAGCCACGCTAAACATGTAATAAAGAAGGTGATATTAACTGTAATAATACATGATTACATGAAATATCCAAAGTCATATTCCTTTAATATGTGATCAATATAAAAATTATTTCTGAAATTAAAAGAAGTTGGGAAAGAAAAGGAGAAAGGAGAGAGAGAGAGGAAGGAGAATGAGTTCAAGAAACTGTAATTTGCAGCTGGGCAGTGGCACGTGCCCGCAAACTCAGATACTCAGGAAGCCTAGACAGGATGATCACAAGTTTGAGGCCAACGTAGTCAACTTTACCAAGTTCCTGTTTCAAAATGAAAACAAAAATTTCTAGGGATGTAGCTCAGAGGGGGACATCTCACATCTAAACCATAATGCTCACATTCTGCTCTGAGAGTGCATATCTTCATTTCTACTTTATAATAAAGCTCTTCCTTTCTTTGATAAAACCTTAAGCCTTGGGCTGGTGTTGTGGCTCAGGAAAAATATCCTGAGCCTAGACATGCGAGGCTCTGGGTTCAATCCTCAGCACCACATATAAATAAATAAAATAAAGGTATTGTGTGCAACTACAATTAAAAAATAAATATTTTTTTTAAAAAAAACCTTTGGCCTACTTCATTTTTTTTCATGTCAAGAGCCTGGAAATTTCAAGTAGAGATCTCCTCCACCCTCTGGATTTCATGTAATCATGTATTATTCAGTTAATATCCCCTGGTTTTTTGTTTTTTTTTACATATTTAATGTGGCTATTAGGCAGTATAAAGCCACATATGTGGCTTGTATGTGTGTGTGCTAGTAGCACTTGACTAGCATGCATTGAGACCTTACTATGTGTTCAGTTCTCAGTATTGAAAAAAAAATTGCAATTTGCTGGCACAAATAGATATCCCCATGAATATAAATATCCTTTGCTCCTAACAAACACTGTTCTTATGGATCTACTCCTCACCTACAAAACACACCTGTTCCCCTAAGAAAGTGAAAGAATCATTTTTCATGTGCATATGGTGCTTTCTCTAGGGGTCAGATTGGCCTTGGGTACTTTTCCAGGCAAAAGCTCTTGCCTTCCCTCATCTGTATCTATTATCCTGTAGCCCCCAAACTCTAGCTTCCTCTATGTCCCTCCATCTGCCTAATAACACACCCCTCCACTCCATCTCCCAACAACCTCTCAGTTATACCATTTAATGACTTTTCCAAGTCCACACTTCCCTAACTTTTCTACAGCATTAAGTCACCCATAATTCATTCAAGAAACTTTGTTAAGAGCTTATTACTTGAGGCATGAGAAATACCATAACAAAGAAGACCGAAACTCCTCTTTTCCTTTGACCTCCACCCTGTCACCACATGGGAGTCTGAGGAGGTCTCTCCAGAGGGCAGAGGAGATCTCTACTCGAAATTTCCAGGTTCTTGACATTTAAGAACTGAAGGAGGCATAAGGTTTTAGCAAAGACAGGAAGAGCTTCATTAGAAAGTGGAAAGTGAAGATATGCCCTCTCAGAGCAGAATATGGGTGTTGTGGTTTAGATGTGAGGTGTCCCCCAAAAGCTCATGTGTGAGACAATGAAAGAAGGTTCAGAGGGGAAATGATTGGGTTGTGAGATTCTTAACCCAATCAGTGAATGAATCCCCTGATGGGAATTAACTCAGTGGTAGCTGAAGCTGGTAAGGTGTGGCTGGAGGACACAGCACTGGGGGCATGTCTTTGGGGTGTATATATTTTGTGACTGGCAGTGGAGTCTCTCTCTGCCTTCGGGTCACCACGTGAACTGCTTTCTTCTGCTATGCTTTTCTGCCATGACGTTCTGCTCATGGCTGTCTATGGACTGAGGCCTCTGAAACCGGGAGCCCTCGAATAAACTTTACCTCCTCTGCAGTTGTTCCGGTTAGGTCTTTTAGTCACAGCAGTGAAGAGCTGACTAAAACAGTGGGCTATCTTGAGAGGGAGATGCACTTCCAGGGGTTAAAGTGGAGTCTTTTATTAAGGGTGTATAATTAGACAGAATGTGTATGACTCCAAGGGACGGGTCTTCCCTGGGGATTGGGCAATAGTAAACAAGATCGCGTTTCCAATTAGGGGTTCTGAATGTTTCCATTCACATCAATGTCTCTGTCTCAGGCAGATGAGCCGTCCGTTGGTGATCAGACCAGATGATCATGGGCCAATCAAATGTCAGCCCTTGTTCTCACCAGAGCTTCATGGTCTCTTTCTATTGAGGTCTTGTTCCTGTTCTGCTACATCCCAGAAAACGTATAGCGAAAGTTGTGAAGTATTTATGGGTTGTTTAGTGCCATCATACATCTTTATCTTTTAAATGTTTAATTGTCCTTTCTACAAACAAAAAAAATTTTTTTTAATTCAAAATTTCTCTAATGGCTAGGCCACTAACCAATTGTGTCATTTCTGCCTTTCAAACCTGTCCTCATGCTACCCAAGACCAAGTTCAATGGCCTGCTAGCTGGTCCCGCACTTGTTCTCTGCAATCCACGGCAGGCTAAGTGGTCCTTTTAAAAAAGAAAGTCAGACCATGTCGCAGTCCTACCCAGGCCTCTAATGAATTTCCCAACACATCTTACAATAAGCTCCAAGATCCTTACCTAAAGGCTTTCTTCCATGGCCTGGTTCCTGCCAGCTTCTCTGTCCTCTCATGCCTGGACTTGCTCCAGCTCCACTGGCCCCTGGCCCTGCAGCCATTCCCCAAACACCAAAGCTGTTCCTCAGAATCTTCATGCATCTCCTCCCTCTGCCGGTGGTGTTCTTCCTCCACATCTTCTCAGGGGCCCTGCCCTTCTCGGTTCCTGCTCAAATGTCACTTCCTGAGAGGCTCTTTGTGTCTGATCAATCCACCCCCCCATCACTCTCTATCCTTATTCTGTTTTATTTTCTTCAGGACACTATTTGAAGCCCTATTATTTATTCATGTATTTATTTGTCTACTGTGTGTTATTTTGCATCAGAATGTGGGCTCCGGGAAGGTGAGGCCTTTGTTGGAGGAGCACATCATGCCCCATAGTAAAGGCTGCAGACTCTCCTTCCCTTCCCCGCTACCTACACTCTTGCTAACTCCACAGCAGTTTCCCAGAATGTGAGCAGTGGAGCTCCTGCATTGAAATCCTCTGGTGCTGCTTCACAATACAGATTCCTGGGCCCAACACTGAATCTGATGGGTTCTCTCCACACGTTGAGCCTGAAATTTGTATTTAAAGAAGATCTCCGCGTAATTCTTGAGGTTGGTAAGCTTAAGAACCACTCTTCTTGGTTTTGATGATTCACGTGACCGATGACTGATCACTGTGTTTCCACCCCTTATTCCCAAAGGATCACCAAGGTGTGTAGATTCTGCTTCCTTAGCATCTCCCCAATTTGTGTGCTCTGCTCATACTTGCAGTCTCATCACTAAGGCAGAAGACTTCATTTGTATAGTAGCCACTGAATTAGTATCTTTCTGCTACTAAAATGACAGGGCTAATCCATGTCACCCCAAATAGCTCCTTTCTGAAGCCAGCAATGGTTTTCCATTCCCTTCCCTCTGGGATACCCTTGCATCATTTTTTAGATCCAGCCCCTCCACAGATACCAGTCTGTGTGCCAATTTGTCTGGAAACTTCTCTTGTCTCAGCTGAACGTGGCCCTTTCTCCTTTGATGCCCAAAGAACTCTGTCATCTCTTAAGGCATTTATTCATTTTACCATTAGCAGAGTTATTTATACTTATCTGTCTTATTTCCTCAAATTCTAAGTTCCATGAGTACAGGAAATGTGATTTATTCATCATTATATACTTCAAAGCACTTAGCCCAATGGTTGGTATTCAATAAATGTTTGTGGAATGAATGACTGAGTTCATGTTTGGTTCAAAATGCACTTTATCATTCTGTTTTTTACTGTTGCAGTAGTTAAAAAAGAACCTCACAAGATATTAATTCAAAAAAAATTTAGTTCATTTGTTTCTGCTAAAAGAAATGCACTGACAGCCATTAGTGATAATAATCAATTTAGATATCTTAGTGGATTTCAAAACCAAATTTATTATAATCAAGGAACAAAAAAAATCATTACTAATTATAATAAAGAACCAAAAAAACCTCTGAGTCCTTAATCATGGTCACAAAATCAGATTCTAAATGAATGCAATGACAAACAGCTTTTGGTGAATACTTAATTTTTAGCAAATTTTAAGCAGAAATGGGGAGAGTTCCTACTCAGAACTCCATCCTTCAAGGTAATTTTTCTTGCCTGAAAGTTTTGCCTTCTTTTAGGCAGATGTAAAGTTTGGATGAACTGTGTGACTGTGACCATCACCTTGACCTCTGCCCACAAACTTCCCCACCATAGCAGGTCTGTTTCTATTGCTGGAATCAGGGAGACAGGTCATGATGTCACTGCTGGGAATGAGAAATGGGTTTCTTTTCCCAAGAAAATGATGCTATAAATGAGGCTAAACATATAAAAGTTTTAATGATCCTTTTCTATTTAGGGTTAAAACAGGCTTCTGAAATCTGGCCTCATAAACAAACCATGTAGCTTTGTTGGTTTAAACAAAAATATTTTGAGTTTCTACCAACAGATGAACTTTAGAAACACTGCTTTCTGGACATACTTAGTAGCTGGAAAACATTTTTTTGGATATCTCACTGAGTCCTATTGACTATGCCAAATGGCTTCTGGTCTTGTGGCCTCTGTCCTGAGGGTATGGAAGAGCTCACATGCAGATATATCATTTGCTGAATTACATCTGAATCCCTATACAAGTAACATTTCTTAGAGAGCAAGAAAAGGAATACAGAATGAAACTGCCTATAATAAAGCACCGAAGATAATTTTTGAAATTTTCTTCCCGAGATTTGTTGCCATGATATTCTATTCAAAGAACGATTTACTTCTCCCACAATTCACCTGAAATTGTTCTCATCGGCCCAGAAACCATAAACTTTCAGGGTTGGAAAAGCCCTTGGAGATCATCTGGTCCAATGCCCTCATTTTGCCTACAAACACAATGAAACTGCTTCCCTTTTATTTTTGTCATAAATTCTATGTGCCACAAATGTTCTAAATGCTTCCTAGGGGTTCTCTGTGCAGCCCATTGAGTTCTATATTGAGCCAGCTTTGTTTATAAAACTACAGGAAGAATTCAAATATGGTGCCTCTTTGGATAAAGCAAGGCAGAAAACAATGTCAGAAACAATTCTATAAAGTGGCAATCAGGAAATACAAGACCACAGATTCAAAATTTTAAATTAGACTCTTCAAGCAGGAAGAAGGAGAGGAAGAAGCACCCACCAGCAGCGGCTTAACTCCTAGGCTCCTTGGTACTTTGGAGACATATTTATTCTTGCATCTAACTTTTTTGGACACTAACTTAGAAACTGAGCAGTCAGAGGCTTATTTTATTAGAACGGTTTCTCTCTGTAGTTAGAAATTTCTTTGTTCATAAACTTTCATGTATCAGGGAGGGAATTTTTTATGACACAGGGAAGCTGTGACCTGGGGCAGCTGGTGACACAGGAGACCTATTATTTAGGGTTATTCTAACATACAGGACAGTTACAGAGGCTTCTAACTAGAAATAGGCAAGTAGAGTCCTCATAAGGTAGTGGAGAAGAAAAGCAAATCTCTTTTTCCACATAGATGCAGACAGAAAGAAAACTGTTGAAAACCAGAATAATAACATAGTCAGAGGTCAAATTTGCTCATCCACCAGATCAGTTCCACCTTTGTCCAAAAATGTATCAAGATTCCTAGTGGGCTGGAATCTTGCACGTGTGCGGCCCTGGGTTCAATCCTCAGCACCACATGAAAATAAATAAATACATAAACCTGACATTAAAAATATATATTAAAAAAAAGATTCCTAGTAACATTTTGTTTTTAAAAAGAATTGTGCAAGGCTGGGGCTGTAGCTCAGGGTTTGTGCTTGCCTAGCACTGTGGGAGGTCCTGGATTTGATCCTCAGCACCACATAAAAATAAATAAATAGAAAAAAAGATATTATGAAAAAAAAGTCTTAAAAAGAAAAAGAATTGCACTAAGCGGTATTTCTAAAGTTTCAAAACCATTTATTTATTTCAGTTTCCTCCACTTAAATCAATTAAACAGGCATTAATTAAGCACCTGCTACATTTTGTGAACTACCTTGTTTTCTAGGGATATAAAGAAGAATGAGACACACTTTCTGCTCTTTGGAAGTTTGTCATCTTGCTCAAAAGAAAGACTCATCCAATCACTGCAAGGGAGATGATAAGAGCTGTGGGAACAAGAGGAAGAAACAATCCACTGAACTGAGAGTCAAATAGAGCTATAAATAGGCGACATTTGATTTGGGCCTTCAATAATGTGAGAAGTTTGTTAGGTGGACAACTAAGATAAGAGCACTCCCGGGCAACTCCATCTGCTGTGGCTGGAGTCAGAAGCTTGCTGAGGTCTGAAGTCTAATGGAGCTGCTCTGGAGAGGGATGATGCGGCCACTGCAGGTGACCGGTTCAGTGAGCACCATGTGAAGTGGTCACTGGTCGTTGACAGAATTGAAGGGGAATGAAAGAATCAATTCTATGCTTTAAATCTGTAACTTTGGAAACCTCATGGAGGAAAGAAGAGGGAGGTAAGCTCCGCTGGGAGGCATCAAAAGAGCCCACACGAAATGAGCTGCAGTGGTGCACACCTGCAATCCCAGAGACTCCGGAGGTTGAGGCAGGAGGATAGCAAGTTCAAGGCCAGCTTCAGCATCTTACTGAGATGTGGCCTCAAAATAAAAAATAAATAAATAAAAAGGACTGGAGAGTGTAGCTCATTGGTAAAATGTCTCTGGGTTCAATAACCAGTACGAAAGAAAGAGAGAAAGAGAGAAAGGAAGGAAGGAAAGAAGGAAGGAAGGGAGGGAGGGAGGAAGGAAGACTCTAGTACAGGAAGATTGAACTCAGCAGATCAGGATGGAAAAGAACAAATATTCTCTCAAAGTGTAGGAAGTAGATTGGTTGTACTTGGTGAAAAACTGGTTATTAGTGTTAAGGAAGAAGGGGTACCAAATAGACTCCTGAGAGTCTTTCTTGAGAAAGGTACGGGTATGGTCCTATTATTCGGTCATCAAAGGCCAGAAACTCAGTATGGAAAAAGCAGTAAGCATATTCCTCTTAAAATCCATGTTTGGGGCTGGGGTTGTGGCTCAGTGGTAGCGCGCTTGCCTAGTATGCGTGAGGCACTGGGTTCGATTCTCAGCAACACATACAAATAAATAAAATAAAGGTCCATCAACAACTAAAAAATTTAAAAAAAAAAATCCATGTTTGGGTTAAGAAACGAAACTGGAGATGCAGCGAGGCTTTTAGAACTAAACCCCAAATTCAGTCTAAATTCACTCTTTCTCGACCATCCTCCCTTCTCCATCACACCATCCACATATGCTTCTTTCTGTGTTAGCTACCCCTTCCCCAGTCCTTGCTTTTTGAAGAACATCCTGTATTGAGGATGTAGCTCGGTGGTAGAGTGCCTGCCCAGCATGTTCAAGACCCTGGGGTTTAAGGTGCATAACTGGATAAGTTTTGAAAGTCCGCACCTATGAAATCATCACTGCCTTCAAGATTACCAGACACACCCATAACCCCCGGCTTCTTCCTTTGCTCTTGATAATTCCTCTCTTGCCCTACTCTGCCTCTCCTCTCCTCTTCACCCTTCTCAGGAGTGACGGATCTAATTTCTGGAACTGTAAATTAGTCTGCACTCTCAAGAGTTATAGAGAATCTCGTACGCACTTATGTTTGACTGTCTTCTTTCACTCAGATGGATTCATGCAGTATGAATCCATTGTATGAATCTACAATTCACTCCTTTTTTTTTTTTTATTGCTGAGTAGTATTTTATCATCTCTGAATTTCCTGTGCCCGTTTTATTCTTTCACCACTTCTTGGCTATCTTCTCAGAAGTCTGCCTGTCCCATGGAAGTCCCAGGGTTTACATTTTATGGTCACTTTCACCAAAAAACTGCCTGATTCTCTTTTGATGACAAGTTCAGAAATTCCTATGAAAGGCTCCGAAGGGCTCTGGCTGGGGTCAGAAATTCACCCCCGTTGCAGATCTATGACTGCGTGGGCAGGAGTACTTGAAGCTCCTGGTGCAATCACAAGAATCTTCTGGATATGTTTGATCTCAGCCTTCGGGTTACCCAGGCACATCCTTTTGACCCCCCTCAGGCCCCATTTCTCAGGCTTACAGTGAATTTGTGAAAAGAAAGTATTCTTATAGAAGGTGTTGAGTTCGGTATCATTTTTATTTCACAAATTCCTCTGCTCTTTCTATATTTCTGTTTTGGCTGATATCTCAGTGATTTATACAGTTTTAAATTTTCTGTTGTTGACAGATCAATAAAACAGAATATAAAATTCAGAAGTATATTCAAATATATACAGGAATTTGGCATATGATAGAGTTGCCTTCTCAAATCAGTGGGGAAAATGATAGACTCTTCAATAAATAGTGCTGGAACAACTGTGGGTCCATTTAGAAAAAAACAACAACATTGGATCCATTCCCTCATGCATTATATACCAGGATCCATTCCAAAAGAATCAAATATTCAATGTAAAAAGTAAGCACTCAAAGGAAAGTTCCTGCATAAATTCAGGGTGGGGAAGACCTTTCTAACTATGATACAAAATCTAGAAGGCAAAAGAGAAGAGATTTTAAAATTAAGTTCCATAAAAATCTTCACTTGGCAGAAACAATTTTAGCAAAGACAAAAGACAAATGGTAAATTAGGCACAAATTATATGCAACTCATTTCACAGACAAGGTTTAATGTCCTTAATATTTTAAGAGTTCCCACAGGTCAGTAAGAAAGAGATCACTTATCCAGAAGAAAATTTGGCAAAGAATGCAAAGAGTTCACAGTAAAAAGACACATAAACGCCTTTTAAAGATATGAATAGTCAATCAGCCTCATTCTTATTAAGATAAACACAAATTCACACTATGACAAGGTATCATTTTTGCTATCAAATTAATAAAATTATAGGTGCAATAATGCATGCTGAACAGCAAGAAAGGAGGAGATGTGCACTGTCCTATACTGCTGTCGTGGGTGTCCTTGGTGTCACATACAGATGGGAAATGTAAGCATCAAAACTGGTTATTCACTGCAACACTGTCACTATACTAGGTAATTGGCAACAACCTAAATGTCCATCAATGGGGGATTAGTTAAATAGATTATGGTACATTTGTATAATGGGATATTATGTAACTGTAAAGAGAATGAGGGGCCTTCTTATGAATTGATATTGAAAAATTTCCAAGATGGATTATGAAATAAACAAAAAGTAAAAAAGAATAATATTGATTATTTGGGTATTAAGGAAATGACTGAATTGTAAGTTTGTATGTACTTGTGTAGTAAATATTTCTTAAATTTCTGGAAGCATTCAAGGGAGATATTTACATGGTTACTGGTTTGGGAAGGTGAACCAGAATTGAACACAAGGATGACAAGGGTGAAGAACAGACTTATGTATAAATCTTCACTTAATTTTGAATTATGTAAATTATCATCTCCCTTAAATACTAAATTACTTTTTAAAAAAATTCCATTGTTTGTCTTCAATGGAATTAAGCCATCTTCTTCTAAACTTTGGTTCAAGGAAAGTTTGACTCTTAGATTTACCTTTGCTCAGCAAAGCAGCCTATTTTCTTTAGGATTTAGTTTCATGGTTGTGGTTTAAGTTCCTGATAGCTACATTGCTAGGTTACACCTTCGTATGCACACAGGGAGAACCCTCTACACGGACAAGTACGGACACTCATCTAGACAAATGCAAGATCTATGCAGAGGATCAAGCATGATAAAAGTCAAAATCGAGTGAGCGAGTAGGCATCCATATAAAGGAAGAACATAGGATCTGAGCAAGTGAGATTGGGGAGGTAAATAGAGGGGAAAAGAGAAAGTGAACAGAGGGGACAGAGGCCGGATAGACAGAAACAGGATTCAGGCCCCTTAGGTCTTTTACTGCAGTTGCTACATGTGCCTTCAAAGAGAAAAATCTCTGATTCAGCAAGAGATCTCAGCTGAGTTATGCATCCTGAAGAATCAGGAGGGCCTACCCCAGGCTGAGCTGGCCGCCCCCCCAGGCTGAGCTGGCCCCACCCCATCACTGTTTTTTGTACTCTCCATAAGGCACACTCTCTTTAATTTAAGGCACACCCAGTACAACCATCCTCTGGGCACATCAAGAACACATCATGACCTCCTACCCCACTTCAATTCCTGACAGCCACAGAGAAGATAAGAAAAGAATTCCCTATTCAGGAAGTGAAGAAATCTCTTTTGTCACTGCCAGATTCAAATGGGGTCCTTCCTCCAGTGGGAGGGGTTTGTTGGCTTGAAGTCCTCTGGGGCTAAAAATCTTTGTTCCAGCTCAGGTATAGAATATATTTTCTGGATGCCTCCAACTCATTTTCATTTAGCACCTGCCTTACATCACCACTGGAAAACGTTCTCAGCCAGGTGTTCCACAAGAGCTGGAGCTTGACCTCAGTCCTGCTCGGGAATGCTTACAGCTCTGGCTCTTAGGTTCCTCAGAAAAGAGTTCTTAGGAGGACAAATGGGATGATGGATAATTGCTCACTTTTGTGAAGTACTTAGTGTATAGGAAAAAACTTACACTGTTTAATTTTCGCAAGTACCTTAGACCCCTTATGTACTGTTATCTCATTTTACAGATGAAGAAACCAAACCTTAAAGGTTAACTAACTTGCCCATGTTTACAAAGTTAATGACAAAGGAGCCAGTATTTGAACCCAGACCTGTATGAACCTGGAGGTTTGACCTTTATTCACAGCACCCCTGGAAGCATGCATATGAAAAGACTTTGAGGTTCTGCATGCATTACTTTCGGTTATAACTATTGCTGTTAATGGCTTGCAGTTGTTGAATAGTTAGGATGTACTGTGTGTTTAACATGTATCATTTCATTTCACCTGAACACCAACCCTTTGAATATATTTCTTTCTATATAACATTTTCTTGTCCAAGGTAACACAGCTAAGTCTATCACCAATGCCTGCTCTTCTCCCAACTACATTATGCAGTCTCATGAAAAATATACAATGATTCTGATTGGAAACAAACTGGGAATGGTGACATCTCTATTGCTTGTGCAGCTGCGCTCTGAGAAATATTCGAGTGTGAGTGCTCCAAATGTTACCCAGGTACCTTTCTCACTCTACCAGTGCTATTTCTCGGTTATTTAACACTCGATGCCCTTTCTGTTAAGTCCACCAAAGATCAGAAAACCAGCACTGCTGTTAACGTAAGCATTCTTCTCCTTCTTTCTTCCCCCAATTTGTCCCATCCAACAGGCCCACGTATCTTTTTCCTGTGGAATTTCCTTCTGACCACTTAGAGAGGTGCTGAGTTGCAGTTCTACCTGGAGCTCAACTGTGCATGGAGAAACCAATCTCCACTGCCAGGAAACCACTTTCACTTGCACCAAGGAAGTGATTTATGACTGTGTACCACAAACATGCAATTTAGGCATGTATACAAACTTTACATGCTCACAAAATGGCTCCTTATTTATACTTAGAAAGAGAGGGAGCACACTACTTATTTCCCTCACTTCAAAAGTTATAAAATTCTTATTCTAAAGTCACAGTGCTGAAAAAGTCACATTTGTGTGTCTATATCTCTCAGACTTTATATTGCACAGGGGCTCTGGCCCTCTGCAGGTGGAAGAAGATGCAAGACGCAGGTAGGACAACAGGCACACTTTATTCAGTGGTGGCCACAGCCACCAGCCAGCTCCCACCTTCGGCTGCAGCCCTCAGCCAGTTCCATTTTAGTCCCCTCAGTCCTTTGCCATAGGTCTTTTTTATATGCAGGCCAAACAAAGAAGGCACAATGCCAACAGGTTGCATAAGGGGGCGCAGGCTCACAAGTTAATGTTTCGTAAACATTAACTTGAATATATACGCTGAATCACAGTGTTTCTGGCCTGGACTAACCACAACACCGGGGGTTCCCAGCCCTGGTTACACACTAAAAACATAATATAGCTCGCCAGAAACCTCCGTGAGGGAGCCTAACTACAGCCATTTGGGGGCCTATTCCAACACTCCACTATAAGCACCTTGAAGACTGGAATTATTTGAATTCGCCTGAATCTCCCACATTGCTTTGCATGGGATAGGTGCTTAGAATCCATTTGCTGAGTGAATGCAATTTTTTGACTTAGAAAACATTATTTTAATTATAGAATAATTATTTTCCATAGAACTTCCTCTATACCATAAAAATGTCTAAGGGCTGGGATGTAGCCAAACGGTAGAGTTGGTGCTTAGCAAGCACAAGACCCTGTGTTTAATCTCCAGCACTCCCTCACTTCCCCTCCCCCCCCCAAAAAAAATCAACCCACCTGATAGGATAGCCCGTGTAAAGTTCCATGTAAAGTTCCCGCTATGTGCCAAGCACTTTGCCAGAGGCAGAGGACACAAACACAATGAAGTTTAGCAGTCTGGGAGGCTTTTTTCCCCGGGGGAAGAGTCCATCGGTCTCTTAAGTCAGAGATGTTTCTGGTCTACAGAATTCTGTCCTATGTTTCCAAGTTCCCAAGCATAAGCACAGTGAAGATTATTTCACAAGCTGCAAAACCAGGCATCTTAGAAAGGCCAAGGCAGCGGGTCATGGTTGAGCTCACCATGCCCTTGTTATTGTTCTGGGTGGAAGGCAGAAGACAGAAGAGGCAGAGAAATGGCAGATGAAGCCTTTTTAATTTGGTGGCAATTAATTCTTTCGCTTGCTTTAAATTAAAATGTTCAGCTTTTCCTAGTCACACTCATCAACAGCTGTTAACATCAGTGTCTCTTCAGCATTTGGAAGGCTCTGAGTGTAAACAGCCCAATGAAAGATAAATTGTAAAACCTTGATTAAGCAGAATGCTCTGGGAATGAGCTTTACTGGTTTATTGATTCTTCTACTTATTGGAGACTTAGCCAGAAAACTCGTTTTTTCCCCTTCAGGATACATTTATTCATTTGTTCATCCCATCAATTAATCAACATAACAGTAAAGTGGCTAAGTGCAGTGTGGGAGCCAAGCTGCCTGGATACCATCCCAGCTCCGTCACTTAGTCACCCTGGGCACATTGCTTATTCTCTCTGTGATTCTGTTTCCTCATCTGTAAAATGGAGACAATAATAGTACTTATGGCATATATATGCAAATTAGGTAAATTAACATATAGAGACTGCAGGATAGTGCCTAGCACATGGGTGGGTGCTAGATAACTGTTACTGCTGTTAGTATTATTGATCACGTCCTGTATCTGCATGACAGGTCAAGGAGTAGGTATGACCCTGCCTCACCGTGAATTCCCACCACTTTTTAAAAATTCAAGTAAAAATTCTGCCTATCCAAGAACAAGGTAGATCTTTCTATCTTCTAAGGTCTTCTTTGACTTCTTTCTTTAGGGTTTTGTCATTTTCATTATAAAGATCTTTTACCTCTTTCATTAAGTTGATTCCCAAGTATTTTATTTTATTTTATTGAGGCTATTGTAAATAGATAAACTGTAGAATCAACCTAGATGTCCTTCAATAAATGAATGGATAAAAAAATGTGGCATATATGCACAACAGAATATTACTCAGCAATAAAAGAGAATTAAATTATGGCATTTGCAGGTAAATGGATGGAGTTGGAGAAGAGCTAAGTAAAGTTAGCCAATCCCCAGAAACCAAATGCTGAATGTTTTCTCTGATATAAGGAGGCTAATTCATAGTGGGGTAGGGAGGGAGAGCATGGGAGGAATAGATGAACTTTAGATAGGGAAGAGGGGTGGGAGGGGAAGGGAGGGGGCATGGGGTTAGAAATGATGGTGGAATGTGATGAACATTATTATCCAAAGTACATGTATGAAGACATGAATTGGTGTGAATATACTTTGTATACAACCAGAGATATGAAAAATTGTGCTCTATATGGGTAATAAGAATTGTAATGCATTCCACTGTTATATATAAATTTAAAAAAATGTTTGCAGTACAAGAAGTGCAAATTAAAATAAGAAATTGATCAAATAATGTTATGTGCATGTATGAATAATAAACCACAGTGAAACCACCCCCAAAAAATTCAAGTAATGCAGAATTATGTAGGATTTCTTAAATCTCGAGAGTGAAAAACAGATTGAAAGGAGATAAGTAAAGTATGCTATTCCGTTTTAAAAAAATTATTTTTCCATTATGAAAGAATGTGCATGTCTTATGTCTATACACATATAAATATACCCTCAGAAAAATTGGGAAATATGGAAGAATAGAAAGGAGGAAAAAATCCTTCTAAATTTCTGGCAAGTTTTCTGTGCATAGATGATTTTTGCTGTGGAGGGTTGGAGAGAATGGAAGTAACCAAAAGTTGTGATCATAATATATATCTCACATATATATCTCACATATATATCACACATATATATGCAGATTTACATCTGTGTTCATTTAATATTTTCACAAAAGTATTTTCATGTTATTATAATATGTGCTTAGAAAAAAAATCAAAATCGACACCACCTGTTTTAGTCAGCTTTTTCACTGCTGGGACTGGAGGATCTGACCAGCACAACTGTAGGAGAGGAAAAGTTTATTTGAGGGCTCACAGTTTCAGAAGTCTTAGTCCAGAGAAGGCCAGCTCCATTCTTGTGGGGGGGAAGCTCCAGGTGAGGCAGGAGAGGGTGGCGGAAAAAGCATCTTACATCATGGTAATCAGATACAAAACATAGACCCCCAGTCATGCTCCCAATTAACCACTCCTTCCAGCCACATCCACCTGCCTCTAGTTAACACCCGGTTAATCCCATCAGGGATTAATTTACTGATTGGGTTAAGACCCACAATCTAATTATTTCCCCTCTGAAACTTCTTGCATTATCTCACACGTGAGCTTTTGGGGGACACCTCACATCCAAACCATAACATTTCACCCGTGGTCCCCAAAAGCTCACACTCATCTGACAACGCAAAATACATGTAGTCCACTCCCGAGAGTCTCCATAATCTCCACAGTTCCGAGACTGCCCAAAGGTCAAGTTCAAAGTCTTCTCTGTGACTCAAGGCAACCTTGCATTGGGAGCTCCTATGAAATTAAAAGCAATTTACAAATATCCAACATATAAAGGCATAGGGTATATATTTTGTACCTGGAGCTGCAGTCTCTCTGCTTTCGGATCACCATGATGTGAGCTGCTTCCCTCTGCCACACTCTTCCAGCCTCACCTGGAGCCCTGAGGAATGGAGCCAGACTTCTGTGGACTAAAACCTCTGAAACCGTGAGCCCTCAAATAAACTTTTCCTCCTTACAGTTGCTCTGGTCAGATTCTTTAGTCACAGCAACGAAAAAGCTGACTAAAACACTACTTTTCCTAATTCTACTCATCACAGGTAATCATTATATAATAATCCCATGAATCTCTTTCGAGACTATTTCTCTAGGTATACGTTAGTGATTAATATTGAAATTAATATTGGTAATGATACTCTCAACTAAACTACAGTTTATTCATATTTCCCTCATTTACAGTAATTGGCTTTTTTATCACCACATATTAATTATACATGTTAATGGGGTTGTGATTTTCCATATAGCATGCATTGATCATATCCACTCTCCCTTCTTATACCCTCATCTCTTCTGGGCCCCCCAGCCCTCCCACCCTTCCCCAGACTTGCATACTTACTATTATACTTTTAGGATGTCTTTTTGTTTTTGTTTACATATGTGAAAAAGAACATGTCATACTTGTCTTTCTGTGTCTGGCTTACTTTTGCTTTACATGATGTCCTCCAGTTTTATTTATTTTGCTGCAAATGACACGATTTCATTCTTCTTTATGGCTGAATAATACTCTATTCTCTCTCTCTCTCTCTCTCTCTCTCTCTCTATATATATATATATATATATATATATATATATATATATATATATGTATGTATGTATATTTTCTTTATCCATTCATCTACTGATGAGCACCAAGGCAGATTGAATAGCCGATTTCATAGCTATTGTGAACAGTGCCACAGTAAAAATGCACACGCACGTGTTTCTTTAGTAAGCCAACTTCATTTCTTTTGGATCTATATCTAGAAATAATATAACTGGATATATTAATATTAATATTATAACTAACTGGATATAATATGACTGGATCTATCATGTGGTAGATCCATTTTTAGTTTTTTGAGGAAACTTCATAATGCTGTCCATAGCAGTTATACCAATTTACATTTCCACAATAGTTTTAAGGGTTCCTTTTCCTCCACATCCTCCCTGGCATTTGCTACTTTTTACATTTGGCTCGTTTTGTTTTTTCTTTTTTTCTTGTGACAGTAGAGTGTATTTTGACATATTATACATACATGGAGTATAACCTTTTCTAATACTTTTTTTTTAAAAAAAGAATAGCCCTTTTGCCTGGGGTGAGGTGGAATCTCATAGTAGTTTGGATTTGCAGTTCCCTGATTGTTAGGGTCTGTAAACAAGTTAAGATTGCACCTGGCATTTTGCAGACGGAGTGTTTATGAAGTAACGCCAGCGAGCCATTAAGTGTGGAGATTCCTTATTGGTTGACTGTATGGAGTTTATGTTAATTAAGATAAGCTGTGTGGAATGTATATATACCCCTCCTGTCCTACAATAAATGGCTCCCACTCCTGCTGTATCAATGTACACATGTTGCTCGTCACCCCCCACCCCCACCCCCGGTTATTTTGCTGCAGCCAGACTGCAGCACCTGATGGCTAAGGAGCATCATCCGCTTTCTTTCATACATTTATCAATCATTTGTATTTCTTCTTTGTTTTTTTTTTAAATTGTATTTGTTCATTATATAATATATAATAGTGTGATTTGTATTTCTTCTTTTGAAAAGGGTCTACTCAGCTCATTTGCCCATTTTTAATTGGATTACTTGGTTTTTTGTTGTTAAATTTTGTGAGTTCCTTATGGAGCTGGCAAATATTTTCTCCCATTCTGTAGGCTCTTTCTTCACTGTTGATTGTTTTCTTTGCAGTGTAGAAGCTTTAATCTGATATAATTCCATTTGCCAATTTTTGTGTTTATTTCTTGTGCTTTGGGGGCCCTGTCAAAAAAAAAAATAATAATTGCCAGTGCCAATATCTTGAAATGTTTTCCCTATGCTTTCTTCTACTAGCTTCAGGTTTTTACATGAAGTTATTTGATTTATTTTGAGTCGATTTTTGTACAGAGATAATAGTCAAGTTTCAGTCTTCTGCATGTGGATATCCATTTTCCCTGTATCATTTGTTGAAGAGGTTATACTTTCTCCCATGTATGTTTTGGGCAACTTTGTTGAGAATCAGTTGGCATAGGTGCATGGGTCTATTTCTGGGTTGTCTTCTCTATTCCATTTGTTCTACACATCTGTTTTTATGCCTGTGCTACACTGTTTTATTTACCATGGCTCCACAATATATTTTGAAATTAGGTATAGTGATTCATTCAGCATTGCTCTTTTTTCCTCAGGGTTATTTTAGCTATTTGAGATAATTTGTGTTTCTATATAAATTTGGGGACTTTTTTTTTTTTTTTTTTACTTCTGTGAAGGATGCCATTGGTATTTTGATGGGGATTGCATTGAATTTGTAAATCTGTCTGAGTGGTATGGACATTTTAACACTATTAATTCTTTTAATCAAAGAACACAGAAGGACTTTTAATCTTTTAATGTGAAGTTCTTTTTCACACTCTAAGGTGTAAAGACCTCAGTTTTTAATTTTTATCAAAAATATAATCATTTTTACTATCAATACATTATGGACAATTTTCTAGGTCAGTGCATACAGGCCTTCAGGCATATCTTCTAGGAAGGGGCTGCTTTGCCTTTTATAATGATATAAACCATACTTTAGTTAATCTTACTCATATTGGACATTAGGTTGTTTCCAATTTCTTTTTTTTTTTTAACCAGTGCAAAAACACTACAATGAACATTCATATACAAGTAATATTGTACATTTATGGAGTCGTCGTTTTTTGGTGCGGGCAATCAAACCCAGGGCCTGGCACATGCTAAATAATCACTGATATTACCCTTGAGCTATAACCCCAGCTGCAGAATATTTCTGTGGGATAAGCTTCTTTTATCTCCAAAATGTAACTGTTTTGACAAAGCAGGGACTCTGATGTTGAGATGGCCTCAGAGCCATTAGGACACATTTTCATCACATCACATGCGGATGTGGGCTGAAACTCTGGCACAGATCTAAGTGTCTGCTTCTTTTTGAATGATCTCTACCTAAGAAGTTTCTTTAGTCATGATTTTCTTCTTTCCTAAGATTTGGTAAAAGCATTCACATTAATAGCAGCTATGATGAGCTGAGTTCCAGGTAATTAAGGCCTTCATTTTCACATTAAAACCTCATTCACATCACTTTTCTCCTCTAGCCCACCCTCCCTCGGGCCAAGAAATTCCATGACTTCTGACTCTGGTTGTTCCCCAATTATTTAGAGCTTGTGAACCATGAAAGAGGGAGAGAATGAGCAAGGAAAGAGGGAGGAGTTAAAATAACAGCCAGATGGAGATCATGAAATTACTTAAACTGGAAAGTCACTCAGGAGAAACCTCGTGCTGCAGCTATGCAAAGATGATGACAAATTGGGTAAATGTCATGAGCTAAGCTAAAAACATACTAAAAGGAAGACCCTGGGGTGCAGGCTTAACTGTCCTGTAAAGAGACCCGAACAGACAGTGGCTCAAATAGGACAGAGGTTTAATTCTCCCTCTCTGGAGGGTCCAAAGACAGGCTAGAGGTCCAGAGCGGACAGATGCACTCTTCCCTAATGTCATCCCAAGACACAGGCACTGGGTCAACTCTTGCCTCCCGAATGGCTCCTATCTTTGGTACAGGTGGCAGCTGCAGTTATTGCCGTATCCACACCATAGGAAATGGAGGGTGCAGCATGAGCCCCTTTCTTTAATGTTCACATCATTTCCATGCACATTTCAGTGGCAGGAATTTAGTCACATGCCCCTACTAGCTGCAGCATATTGGTTGCTACATGGACGAACATTTACCAAATTAAATCTTGCTTTTTTTTTTTTTTTTTTTTTAAGGAAAAGAAGAGGAAGATAGCGTCAGTAGAAGGAAGGATATATACATATGGGCTTTGTTTTTGTTGTTGTTGTTGTTGTTTTGGGTCCTGGGGATTGAACCCAGCAGGGATTAACCACTAAGCTACATCTCCAGCCCTCCTGAGTCATTGGGATTACAGGCATGCACCCCTGCTCCCAGCAATACTGGGGCTTTTGATCTCTGTTATGCTGGGTTTACGTAGAGGAACCAAAGAAAGTCATTCTACAGAATGGGACTTATTTAAGGGCTTGAGGGCCTAATGAAAGAGCATGATTAATAGCAAGTTTAAGTCATTAACTTCTTTTTTACAGAATCCATGACAGCGTGTACCTCACACATACACCATCTCTCAGTCTGGCACATTATTTTTGTTTTCTAAACACTCCCCTTTCTAATTTCCCAAAGCCCTTAATCTGTATCCCCAAAAGTCCTCATTTGTATCCCCAATTCTTCTCAAACTTGAGAGATACCAGGAAGTCATGCCTGAGGTCAAGTTTGCA
Source organism: Callospermophilus lateralis (assembly GCF_048772815.1). NCBI lineage: Eukaryota > Metazoa > Chordata > Mammalia > Rodentia > Sciuridae > Callospermophilus > Callospermophilus lateralis. The sequence continues at coordinate 133,430,302 of NC_135314.1, read as the reverse complement.
GATAAGCAACTAGACATCAGCAGCCACATACCACTTTGCTAAAAGAGAAAATAAGGTTTATTCTTAGCAACCACTGAAATATACACAGAAAGTTTATGACAGGGTAGAGAGAATTATAGGATCGCAGCTGTACCAAAGAGCATATAAGAAAAAAATGTATAGGAGAATTTTCTTGGACCTCTGCCTGATCTGTTGACTTATTTTGATTTCCTTTACAGCAGTCTTGTGGATATCTGTTTATTTTTCATGACTTCTCTAATTGGAGCAGGCTCACTGTGTTGTGATAAGGTTTGTGCATTTTAAGAGTGAGAGAAAGAGTATAAAAGAATATAGTTCCTGTGGGTTCCTCTGAATTAACTGAAAGACTGTGAAATTCTTTCTAATATAGTTCCCAGTGATATTATTTGGGGTGAGGTGTTTCCTCTGGCAAAGAATGTTTTCAGTAGTTCCTGTTATGGTCTCTAAATAAAGAGCCAAGCCCTAACCCGATCCCTAAAGTAATGTAAAGGAAAGTTCTGGTATCCAGAACATTTGCCGTGACGCGAGCCGACTCTCTTTACTGGGTTGGGTCCACGGCCTCCAGCTGCTAAGAACCTGAGCCAGCCATAGTTATTTGCTACTTGCCTGTGCATTTGTACCCACTGTCCACCTCTGGAAGGTGCCCTCCCAAACTCAGTCCCTTCTGTGAAGACTGACGCAAAGGCAGTGGCATAGAAGAGCCAGAGCTGACAATGACGTTGTTCTACTCTCTCCCTTTTATAGATGTAGAAAAGAGAAGAGAGTCAATGTGGCTTGTGAGAGAATGTGGAGTGAATTCCAGGTCACCGGTCACTCTGCAGCACTGTCCCTAGTCCTCCTAATGATAGCCATTACTAAAATTTTCCTTCAATTTAAATCTCTAAAAGTCCCTGCCACCCTCCTTGGAGATAAACTGACTTTGGAATTAACCATAAACTAACTGTCATAAACCATTTGCAGCTCACACTTAATGTTTATCAGTGGCTAGCCATCTTGTGACATGGTGATAGCCCAGAATTCGATTTCTAGGGCTATACAAGGTATAGGGCACAACTAACACCCAAAAATCACAGTAGAGGGGCTTGAATAGCAGAGCTGGAAAATTCAGGAACATGGAGGAATCACAGGTATGTGAAAGAACCAGACTGCTGACTGGCTCTTTAGGAAATTGGGCAACATGTGCCCCTTCCAACAGGGAAGCTAATAGCTCCAGGAGATGGGAGACTTCGAGGGCCCCATGTCGTTAGATATCCATCTACAAGAGATGTTAGAATTTTGTTTGCATTTAAATGTGAAATTACTTGCATTTTAAATATTGGCTCACATTTTAAAACATTTTTAAAAATACTGCCAGGCTCAACAAAATCCAGCTCATGAGCTTGCCTGCCAATGTAGCATCTGCAACCTAGCCACAGTCAAGGGTAAATGCTAAAGCCAAGCATACCAGTGTGAACCCTGGCTCGGCCTGGCTGTGTGGCCTCCGGCAAGGTAACCTCCCCACCCACAGTATAATTGCCGACCTCATAGAATTCTTGGGAAGATTGAGATAAAGTAGGTGAAGCACTTAGCATGATGCCACGCACATCATACCTGGTTCAAGTAAGCAACGCCACTATTATAACATTGAACCATGAAGTCCTGAATGTCCTTGGTCAGAGCAACACCCAGAAAGCTCTCTAAGGCAAAGCCGCACTTATCTCCTAAAAGCACACCATTTCTGTCAGCTAGTTTCTGAACCAGGGTCCTTCATGGCTCCCTGTTCCCCTCTGGGTGTGCAGTGAGAAGTTAGCATAGTGCATTGGCATACAGTTACTTCCCTGTGGCCTACCTCTGGAGCTGGATAATTGGAAAGAAGGAACATGCTGGTTGCTTGAATCATTCTGGAGAGCCTTGGAAGATGCAGGAACATGGCCCCTGGTAATGAGCATGCACAGAGGCAATGCAGGTTCAGCCAGGAGGCGCCTAGGCTGTTGAGTCTAAAAGAACACCCTTCCCCTGACAGCACAGATTATCTGATGTGAGAATGTGGCCTCTGACTCGAGACAGGTCTGTGCTTTCTCAGCTAGACAGACGTAAGTGGCATTATGTGATGAGATTGGGATCAGGCCTGGAGTGATTACTAGGAGACTCTGAGGGCTTAAATGTGTATGAAAACTCTGGAATGCTGCCCAACCAGTACTTTGGGTAGTACTTAAATTCTCAGCAAGGATGGGAAGAAATTGAGAACCAGAAAGGCTACTTTGACCATTTTACTTTGGCTTAGGGGGTCTCAGTGCTCCTATGGAAATTCAGGCAGGTTTGCTTCCTCTGACCAAAGAGTCAGAGATACATTTCTTTGGTAGATGTAACAACTGAAATGAGCAGGGCTTCAAAAGTCATAGGCCACAGTGGGCATGCTAGGACAGAGGAAAGCCTGCAGGGTCAGTAGGAGGTACTGGAACAGTGGAAATGGCTTGATAGCAGTACCTCTTCTTTGAAGGGGTTTTAGAAAGAAATACATTTAAAGTTCCTTTGCTTAGCATCATTGTATAAGCCAAAGAAGGCATTGAAATTCCAAAGGCGCCTCACCTCTTGTGCTACAGATAAGGCCTATTTTCAAGGTCCATTATTCTTTCTGTAGATACTACCGTCCTAAATAATTTGTAAATATTGGGTATATTTGAATATTGAGAAGTGCTTCGTATTCTATCTCCACCTATTTTCATGGACATGGAAGGAAACATTCCAAGAGGAAGGGTTTAATTCTATGCTGCTCCAAGAGTCCCCTCTTTTCTAGAAATTATACTACATTGCCCCCAGCTTCTTTGGACAAATCTAATTCTCTTCTCTGTGCTACAAAGGAACTTGTTGTTTACTGCAAGGGAAGCATGCTATAGCATCATTGCAAGGGACTGTTGTGTGATTGTTAAATAACCTTTTTTTTTTTTTTTTTAATCCTTTGAGTCAGAGAGAGTTGAGTTTCAAATCTCACTTTACTATCTCCTAGATATGAATCTGGGCAAATTACTTAACCTTTTTAAAATTATTTGCCAACACCTATAAAATGAAACTAATAATAGTATCTAGCTCAGAAGATTTTTCTGAGAATCAAAATGAGTTTATAGATACAAAGTATTTAGCAGGAATCTGGCACATATTAAGTGCTAAATTAATGATAGCTATTACTAAAATTTCCCTTCAATTTAAATCTCTAAAAACAACCCACATTTTCCTAAAGCACGTTTCCTTAAAGTGAGGTTTACTTATACTCAAGATATCTGGGGAAGGAATATTGAAGAACAAATTCTCTACTATTCCTCACAGCTCATGCTGCTGGTGAGGTCCAGTCTCAAGGCAGTCTGGTTGTATGATTTCAATGGTGACCTTGGCAGAGTCCTTCAGGAGTCATGAATGTAAGCTGGCCCTTCAGTTTCCTGAGTTCAAATGAGATATATAAAGGCAAATGCAAATTAAAAACAAGAGGCTTAATTCTTCCTGTTCAAAATAAGGGAAGAGATTTCTCCCCATCTCCTTTTTATTTCTCAAAATTTTTTTACTACGCTTTGCAAATGTATGTATCTTTATATTGGCTGAATAAGACTTGCCAAAGGACAAAGTTACAACAACTTAAAGATTTAATTGGCTTACAGTGTTCTCTGTTCTAGAACCAGGAAGCACTTCATTTCACAAAATGCAATAAGTGTTCTGATGGGCTGAACCAGAGAGGTTGGTGCTGTCGACAGAGGAGGGTTAAAGAGAGCAGAGACAAAGAACAAACAGCAGATTGGTCACTTCAAAGCCACTTTTCCTTTAAGGCGGGCACAGGGAAACCGACAATAGAAAAATAACGAATTGGTTAGCAGATTTCTTTTGGTTTATTTTTGTTTTGTAAGGATTAAAGCAGAGGCAATTTCAACTGTGGCTGTTATATCTTTCTCTTCTGATTCCTTGAAAAGTCCGAGAACAGCTGAGTTGCTGTTTGACTTGTGGGAACCTTGTGCAGGAACCTAGTCCCAAACATGGCTTCCTGTAATGTTTATTTGACTGGTCAGTCTCCTGACTCAAACATGGAGGGCGACGGATTCCCTATCTTCCAGTTCCAGTGCAGAAACTGATGTGTCCTGATGGCAGAACTGTCACCACCTGGGATGAGGGTGGGTGCTTGGGGAAGGCTCTCCAGGGGCAGAAGAGACCTCTCCTTGGACCTTTCAGGCCCTTGACATGTCCCAGAAAAGAATTTAATGACATATCACATATGAGGAAGAGAGCAAGAGACTCCTTATAGAGCGAAACCGCATACTTGAGAACCGGAGGGAGGGAATGCAGGTGATGGGAGGGAGGGAACCTCTTCCTCTGGGATTCTAATGTGGGTAGTGGGGGAGGTGGCGGCGCCCTAGAGGTGGAGTCTGGGCAGGCTGAGCATTTCTGCTCCAGTTTCCCTCGGTGTGCACATGGCCCAGGCATGTTTTAGCCCTGCCACTTATTCCCTCCAGAGGCCTAGCGGTGATCTTGAGGTTTTGATGCGTTTTCATCAGCCAATCAGCAGGCTGCTTGCAGGGTGGTGTGGGATGGGTTGCTTTCCAGCTGTTTGTTTTGAATTCCAGTGGTTCTGGGTATTTCCTGCATTCCAAAGTTTCATGGGTGTTCTTTTGTTTTGTTTTATGGTATTTATTTATTTATTTACTTACTTACTTACTAACATTCAATGTTTTCTCTGTCTTCCTAAACTCCTATCTCACAACCAATTCAAAATCTGACTGTAGAAACCAGAATAGGACACCCCAAATATGTCTCTTTGGCATATTAATCATTGGACCCTGACTATTTTGAGAAACTGCCGTCACAGGAGTGTCTGAAAAGTTGCCCTTTGGTGATAGAAACTCACTTCTGTAAAAGAGATCAGCATTTGTCAGCAATGTCCCTCTTCACCAGAAAGAGAAAGATGACTGAATCACTAGACTCTTCAACAGTGAAGTTTGTTGTTCCTTCACATAAAGTCAACACGGTGGTCTCCCCAATGACATGAAAAAAAATTAAGATGAACTATGTGTGACGACAATAGGTGCTGTCCTCTTATTTAAGAACTGGTTATTATTGATCTTGAAAAGATACATTTAATGTGTCACATCTGCTTGTCCATAGAAGGGGGTGAGGTTCCTCCTGCCTAGCAATCTCTTTGTGGTTCGCCTGTGATATGCACCACATTCTGGTTTAACACTTATTCAATAATAAAACTGTTTTCTCTCTCCTTCTCTTTCGGTCTCTCAGTACTATATCCATGGAATTTTCTGGCCTGGGATTATTGTTGTTATTATTGTTATTATTATTATTATTATTATTATTATTTAGTTATTTTTCATTTTAAAATTTCTTTTATTATTATTTTTTTAATTTCTTGCAGTTCTGGGGATCAAACACAGGGCCTCATGCATGCCAGGCATATGCTCTACCACTTAGCCATGCCTCTAGCCATTGTTGTTGTTGTTGTTGTTGTTATTATTATTGCATTTCATCAACAATGGCAGGGCTTTTAATCCCCTCTGCCAATCAGTCATGAGCCATGGGCCCCTGACAATGTGGGTACTAGATGAGGAAGAACTCTGCAGCAAAAATAGACATACATAGATTATCTGCCAACAGCACTCCACAGAGGGTCAGTGGGATGGTGGTGGCTACAGTTTTCACTATTCTCAGTTACACCATTTTGTTTTGTTTGATTGAATTTTCCATCCAAACATTTCCTACCATTTCACAAACAACCACATTTTCTCATCCACCTGTACAAGGGACTTAAGTGAGAGGCTCCCAACCACATTCATGTCCATTTTTCACATAATGAAGAGTGACATATGGCAGGTCAGAGATGGTGATAGCACATGAGTCTCCTGTAACTCAGACGGGGTGCTGCTACTATACTATAGCTTATTATTATTTTGCCACCATAAGCAGATGCTAAGATGCCCAACCTGAAAATTGATCTTGGTTTTGCTTCATGGAGAATACCTTCTCAGAGCTTTGCCCCATAATGGGGATCTTCTACTCCAACACCCCAGTACCAGAACTAGGGTTTGGTAAGAGTGGAAGAATGTTGTATTAATTCTTCAGAGACACTGAAACAATGGGAGATTACACACACACACACACACACACACACACACACAGAAAGAGACTTATTATGTGACATTGGCCCACACAATTGTGGAAGCTGTCTGCAAGCTAAAGGTTCAGGGAAGCCAGTGGTGTAGTTCTGGTCCAAGCCCAAAGGCTCAAGGACCAAGAGGAGATTGTGCAAGTGGTAGACCATGAATAGTCAAGAACCAGGAGAACTGATACTCAAGGGCAGAAGATGCGTGTCTGAGCTCCAGTAGAGCAAACTCATCCTTCTTTGGCTTTGTTATCCCTTTCAGGCCCTCATTGGATTGGATGATCCCCACCCGCATGAGTCAGGAAAGCTCTTCCTTACCAGTCTACTGGTTCACATGCTAATCCCTTCCAGCAGCACCTTCATAGACACACTCACAATGTGTACACCAGCTATCTAGGAATCCCTTCACCCACTCAAGCTGACACATGAAATTAACCAGCACAGGGGTTCCAAACTACTATTAACCAAACTAAGAGAGTATCAAGGGAACAGAACTTCCCACCAGAGCACCCATCTCCCTTAAGTATGTTTGTGGACCTGTCTATCTTAAATCATAACACCATAGATATATGTACAAATTACCTAGTCCAGGGTGAATCCCTAACACAGATACATGGGAGAAAATCTTGTTATCTGGACACTAAGGTATTATCTAAGATATTATTAATGTTATCTGGACACTAAGTTGATCAGCAGGTATGTAATTTCTGGCTCCATTAAAGTTGTGGTTTTAGCACTTCTGGGAGATTCACTAGTATGTTCCACTTTTTTTTTTTTTTTTGCCTACAAGAGAAGCCTGTTCATATTCAGCTGGCTTTTTGAGTATCAATTTATCATTTTCTGCACATCAGAAATGGGGCTCCTGGTGTCATCAGAGCTGTTGGCCAGAGATTCCCATATTGTTATCTCTTTAGCCAAACAAACAAAAAGAAAGCTGGAACTGGCTTGTTTCAGATAAATAGGATTTATGACAAAAAGCTTTAAATAGGTCAAAGAAAAACGTTTTATACCAAATGAAGTTACAATCTATAATAAATATCTAACAGCTGGAAACTTTATGTGACAATAACAAAGTATACTGGAAACATAAGAATAAAAAAGGATGCTTGAAACACAAAATTTGTGGAAGACTTTTAAAGACACATATCTCAACCTTTGACAGCTCAAATAAATAAAAACTATCAAAAACATACAACATCTAAATCATAAAGCTTTTTCATTATAAAAGAGAAACTTTGCCATCCTTTTAAGCTTCTGGAATATTTACAAAATATGACCATGATCATAAATAGAACTCAAAATTATAAACTTAATAAGTTTGAAAGCATAAAATTTATATGAGCCATTTTATTATATCATGGAGTAATAAAACTGGAAATTAAACAAACAAACAAATACTTTGAGGTAGAGGGCAAACCCCCAAATGGTTATTTTGTCCAAGTAAAATAAAAATTGCAGATATGGATTATTTGAAAAATAATAAAAATAAGAACATTTTTTCATGTATCCATGTAATAAAAACTCATTGATCACCTTTAATAAAACTCAAGCAGAATGATGTGACTGAGGCTAACTGGTTGGAAAGACCTCACTGAGGTGGCATTTAAGCGGAGATGGGAACATCAGGAAGAATTTGCCCATGAAGCCCCACCAAGGCACATTACAGCAGAGAGACAACCCACACTGTGTATCAAGGTTAGAGAATCAGATGTTGCAAATGCAAAAAAATTTCTTATTATTGATGACAGGATAAAAATAATTGAATCGTTCATTCAACAAGGCACCCTAAAGATAACAATTCTTTGAAAAGGAGAAAAAAGATAATTTAGATAACAACCAAAATAAATTAATGCAGAAAACAAAAAAAGATAGAATCAATAAGCAAATTCAAGTTTTAGTTATTTTTGAGCAACAGTATGGAAGCTAAGCATCTAGTCGAGGATTTTTAAAAAACACGTATAAATATAAAAATGAAATTTAGAAATATAGAAAGCTACCAATCTTATAATAGAACTAAGATAGCCCTAATTCTAAATATGACCAAAAGAGGAAAATAAAATAAAAGGAAAGAAAACCATCAACTCTTATCATGTTTAGTCATCTAGAATCATAAACCTACCAAATTGACTCCACAATATATTAAATCACTCGTGTAGGGGATTTCAAGATGGCGGAATAGAGAGGGTTGCATTCCTGGCTGCTCTGTGGTATGAAACTAAGACAGCAGACAGGCAGCTTCTCAGCAAGATGGGTGAACACAAAAAAAAAAAAAAAGGTAGGGGAGAGAGACTTTACTGCAATTTAAAACTGGACATTCAAAACAAATCAGGGACTCAGGAAGTTGAATATAATAAAATCAGAAAGATATCCCCAGTAGTACAGCCGCTGCCACAGCCAAGCGAGAAGCACTGGCCAAAGTGCTCCCTCCATGAGCAAAGTGGAAGAATAAGGGAATTAAAGGAACCCGCATTTTTAGAAGGCCTGAGGTGTACCTGGATACAGACCGTTTAGAGATCAAGGACATCACCCTGCTAAACTGAAAGGTGTGCTGCACAATATCCTTGTGTGGGGAATAAGTTGCCATCTCTCCAGGTGGTTTTCAGAGAACAAAGGAAGAAACCATTTTGCAGCCACTGATGGGGGCTGGCAGCTGAGGGAGCCAATTCCTGCAAACCCAAGTTTGGACTGAAATATGGTAATCCCATACTGTATGACAGAATGTGCACAAGTGACCAGGAGAAAATCAGATGTGGAGAGAGGTTTTCACAGTAGACAACTGGTTTTGGAAACCCACCTGGCTTTCTCACTCTTCCCCTCTAACCTAACTATCTACAGGACCAGCTGGGAATTTAAAAGGGTGGGGTTGGAGAGATTGAGTTTGGAGACTGAACTCAAGACCCCAAAACATAGAGGGGCCACAGGTGATGTAGGGTACTAAGAATTGGCTCCTCCCTCACATAAATGGAACCCAGGAAAGATCCCTGGAGTACAGTCTTCCAGCGTGGACCAGCAATTACTAGGCCCTTGAGGTGCACTGATTTAAAATCTCCAGACCAACTGGCATTCAGCAAGAGGCTGGAGCCCACCTAAACCTAAACCCTGCCCCAGGAATTTTGCCTATGGGATTACCTCTCTCACTTCAGCAATCCCAGAGGGTGGATGACACCATCTAAAACTACTCAGAAGAGAAGCTGAGAATATTTTGAACTCCAGTAGAAAGAATTCTTTAACTTGTCATCGAGATTTTTTTTCTCTCTCTCATTTTTTTCCCTCTGTTTAATTCTGACATTATTGGTACATGGATATTTATACATATTCATAATTTTTTCTCATTTATAGCATTTTTGAAGCCAGTTATTTTTCATGGATCAGTTTTTTAAGGACTAAGATGTTTAATTAGTACATTTTAGTTTTGTTTTGTATTCTTTCATTTTTATTTTTAATCTTTAAAAAATTTTTACTATATATAAAAACCTTCCATGACAAACAAAAGTTAAACGAATTCACAACTAGAAAGCCTGTTCTACGAAACATACTCAGAAAGATATTTTGTGAAAAATAAAAGTGAAAACCACAAAGGAAGGAATTACACTGAAACAAGAGTGAATCAATAGAGAAATTAATTCAAATTAAAAACCAGAAATAAATCAAAATGATGGGGAATAAAACTCCTAACTCAATAATGACACTGAATGCAAATGGCCTAATCTCATCAATCAAAAAAGAAATAGGCAGATTGGATTAAAAAACAAGACTGAACAATATGCTACCTCCAAGAGACTTACTTGATAGGTAAACACATCTGCAGACTGAATGTAAAAGGATGGGGAAAAAAAGACCATATCATTTACATGGATCATGCAAATAAGAAGGGTTTCTATCCTCATATCATATAAAGTAAACTTTAAGCCAAAATTAATCAGAAGGGACAAAGGAAGACATTTCATACTGCTTAAGGGAACTATATATCAATAAGACATAACAATCATGAATATTTATACCCCAAATAATGGAGCATCTACATACATCAAACAAACCCTTCTCAATTTCAAGAATCAAATAGATCACACACAATAATATTGCATGACTTTAACACACTTCTCTCACTACTGGATAGATCCACCAAACAAAAACTAAATAAAGAAGCTATAGAACTAAAAAAATATGAGTAATAATTTATACTTTACAGACATATGTAGAACATTTCATCCATCAATGACTGACTATATTTTCTTCTCAGCAGCACATGGATCCTTCTCTAAAATAGACCTTATCTTAGGCCACAAAACAACTCATAGCAAAACCAAAAGATATAGAGATAATACCTTGCATTCTACCAGATCATAATGGAATGAAATTAGAAATCAAAAATAAAATGAAAAATAGAAGATTCTCTAAAACCTGGAAACTAAATAATATGCTATTGAATGACTAATGGATAGCAGAAGAAATCAGGGATGAAATAAAAAAATACTTAGAGGTAAATGAGTATAGCTATACAACATATCAAAATCTCTGGGATACTATGAAGGCAATGCTAAGAGGAAAGTTCATTGCACTGAGCACATTCATTAAAAAAATCAGAAAGTTGACAAATAAACAACCTAACATTATATCTCAAAGCCCTAAAAAAAGAACAAATCATCATCAAAAGCAGTAGAAGGCAGGAAAAAATTAAAATCAGAGCTGAAATCAATGAAATTAAAACAAAAGAAGCAATCCCCAAAATCGTCAAAACAAAAAGTTGGTTCTTTGGGAAAAAAATCAATAAAACTGATAAACCGTAGCCAAGCCAATAAAGAGAGAGAGAGAGGGAGAGAGAACCTAAATTACTAAAATTTGAGAAAAATAAAATATCATAACAAATGCTACTGAAATACAGATAATCAGAATTTATTTTGAAATTTTATACTCTTAATAAAGTAAAAAAAAAATCTTGAATAATATAGAAAATCTTAAAGACATCAACAAATTTCTAGAGACATATGGCCTACCCAAATTGAATCAGGAGGGTATAGAAAAATTCAACAGATATATTTCAAGCAATAAAATTGAAGATGCCATCAAAAGGCTACTAAGAAAGAAAAGTCCAGGACCAGATGGCTTCTCAACTGAGTTCTTCTTCAAATAAGAAGTTACACCAATCCTCCTCAAGTTATTCCATGAAATAAAAAAGGAGGGACCCCTTCCAAACTCATTCTATGGAACTAGTATCACTCTGATACCAAAACCAGACAAAAACACATCAAAGAAAGAAAATTTCAGACCAATAGCACTGATGAATATAGATGCAAAGTTCTTAATAAAATACTAGCAAATTGCATACAAGAACATATTAAAAAGATAGTGTACCACAATCAAGTGGGATTCATCCCAAAGATGCAAGGTTGGTTCAACATATTGAAATCAATAAACATAATTCATCACATCAATAGACTTAAAGACAAGAATAACAAGGTTATCTCAATGGGATGCAGAAAAAGCATTTGACAAAATACAGCATCAATTCATGTTCAAAACACTAGAAAAACTGGGGATAGTAGAAATACACCTCAACATTGTAAAAGCTACCTATGCTAAACCCAAGGCCAACATCATTCTTAATGTATAAAAATTGGAAGCATTCACTCTAAAAACTGGAAAAAGACAGGGATGCCCTCTTTCGCCACTTCTATTCAATGTACTCCTGGAAACTCTAGCCATAGCAATTAGACAGAAGAAAGAAATTAAAGAAATACAAATAGGAAAAGAAGAACTCAAAGTATCCCTATTTGCTGATGAATGATTCTGTATTTAGAAGACTCAAATAAAAAAAACTCCACCAGAAAACTTCTAGAACTCATAAATGAATTCAACAAAGTGGTAGGCTATAAAATTAACCGCATTCCTATGTATCAGTGATGAATCAACTAAGAGAAAATTTAGGAAAAAAACTATCCCACTCATAATAGCCTCAAAGAAAATAGAATACTTGGGAATCAACAAAAGTGGTGAAAGACCTTTACAATAAAAACTACAGAACACTAAAGAAAGAAATCGAAGACAACCTTAGACAATGGAAAGATCTCCCATGTTCTTGGAGAGGCAGAATTAATATTATCAAAAGGGCCATACCACCAAAAGTGCTATACAGATTTAATGCAATTCCTATTAAGGTTCCAATGATGTTCTTCACAGAAATAGAAAAAGCAATCTAATCTAAATGAAATTACTTTAGAATAATAAGAGGCTCAGAATGAACCAAAGTAATCCTCAGTGAGAAAAGTAAAGCAGGAAACATCACAATACCAGACCTTAAATTATACTACAGAGCTATAGTAGCAAAAATGGCATGGTATCAGCACCAAGACAGACATAAAGACCAAGGGTACAGAATAGAAGACAAAAAGACTGTATTTAACCATAAATACAGTTATCTCATAGTAGACAATGTATGTGTCAAAAGCATACATTAGAGAAAGGTAGCCTCTTCAACAAATGGTGCTGGGAAAACTTGAAATCACTATGCAGCAAAATGAAATTAAACCCCTGTCTCTCACCCTGCACAAAACTCAGCTCTAAGTGGATTGATGACCTAGGAATTAGAACAGAGACCCTGCACCTAATCTAAGAAAAAGTAGGCCCAACTCTTAATCATGTAGGCTTAGGACCCGACTTCTTTAACAAGACTCTTAAAAGCACAAGAAGTGATATCAAGGATCAATAAATGGGATTATATCAAACTAAAAAGCTTCTTTTCAGCAAAAGAAACAATCAATAACACGAAGAGAGAGCCTACAGAACAGGAGAAAATCTTCACCACATGCACATCAGATAGAGCACTAATCTCCAGGATATATAAAGAACTCAAGGGCTGGGGATGTGGCTCAAGCGGTAGCGCGCTCGCCTGGCATGCGTGCGGCCCAGGTTCGATTCTCAGCACCACATACAAACAAGGAGGTTGTGTCCGCCGATAACTAAAAAATAAATATTGAAATTCTCTCTCCCTCTCTCTTAAAAAAAAAAAAACTCAAAAAAAAAAAGAAAAGAAAGAAAGAAATGAATAACTCAATCAATAAATGGTCTAAGGGGCTGAACAGACACTTCACAGAAGAAGATATACAATTGATCAACAAATGCATGAAAAAAAATGTCCAACAACTCTAGAAATTAGAGAAATGGAAATCAAAACTACTCTAAGATTTCAACTCACTCCAGTCAGAATGGCAATTATCAAAAATACTAGCAACAATAAATGCTGGGTAGGACGTGGGGGAAAAGAAACACTCATACATTAATGGTAGAACTGCAAATTGGTGCAACCAATCTGGACAGCAGTATAGAGACTTCTCAGAAAACTTGGAATGGAACCAACATTTGACCCAGATATCCCACTCCTCAGTTTATACCCAAAGGACTTAAAATCAGCACACTACAGTGACACAGTCACATCAATGTTTATAGCAGCTTAGTTCACAATAGCTAAACTGTGGAGTCAACATAGATGCCCTTCAGTAGATGAATGGATAAAGAAACTATGGTATATATACACATGGAATACTATTCAGCCTTAAAGAAGAATGAAATTATGGCATTTGCAGGTAAATAAATGGATGGAGTTGGTGAATACATGTTAAGCAAAATAAGCCAATCCCCCAAAACCAAAGGACAAAATGTTTTCTCTGATATGTGGATGCTGATACATAATGGAGTGGGAGGCAAGGGAAGAATGGAGGAACTTTGGTCTGGGCAGAGGGGAGTGTGGGGAGCGGAGGGAGTTGGGGGTGAGAAAAGATGGTGGAATGAGATGGACATTATTACTCTATGTATGATTGCACGAATGGTGTGACTCTGCATCGTGTAAAACCAGAGAAATGAAGTTGTGCTCCATTTGTGTACAACGAATCAAAATGCATTCTACTGTCATGTATAACTACTTGGAACAAATAAAAAAAATACCTTCTACGGTCATGTATAACTAAAAATAACAAGTTTTTAAAAAATTTTTTAGAATAAATGACTCTTGCTTCACAATCAAGAAATTTTCATTCTAGATATGCTAAAATAAAAGGATTTGAAAAAATATTGATATAATGCAATGTATCATTTTTTCCCCGTTGGGTGGTACCTACTTTGTAATCACAATAGATGAATGAAGTCTTTTGATAAGAGTCAACTCTTTAACAGGTGCAATGGTTCTCCCTAGGATTTGGAGGCTGAGGCAGGAAGACGGCAAGTCAGCGTGGATGACTTACCTTGTCTCAAAAAGGCTAGGAATTGGGCTGGGGATGTGGCTCAAGCGGTAGCGCGGGGCGCTGGGTTCGATCCTCAGCATCACATAAAAATAAAATAAAGATGTTGTATCCATCGAAAACTAAAAAGTAAATATTAAAAAAAAATTTCTCTCTCTCTCTCTCTCTCTCTCTCTCTGGAAAAAAAAATAAGGCTGGGAATATGGCTCAGGGGTTGAGCCTAGCATGAACAAACTCCTGGGTTAAATCCCCAGTACCCCAAAACAAAAACCAAAATGATTTCACACCTTTGGACTGGAGGTTCTTCTCACTGGTAGTGTGTTTGCCTAACATACACAAAGATCCAGGTTCATTACACAAAATTGCAAATCATAATAATAATCATAATCAACATTTCTTTCTTTTTTTTTAAAGAGAGAGTGGGAGAGAGAGAGAGAGAGAGAGAGAGAGAGAGAGAGAGAGAGAGAGAGAATTTTTTAATATTTATTTTTTAGTTCTCCGCGGACACAACATCTTTGTTTGTATGTGGTGCTGAGGATCGAACCGGGCTGCATGCACACCAGGGGAGCGCGTTACCGCTTGAGCCACATCCCCAGCCCCCAACATGTTTTCTGATTAAGAATTACTCTGGAAGCTTGGAAGAATACGCTAACTTTTCAACAAGGAAAAGGTAGAAGATATATAATACCTACAATGAAAACAATAGCTCATCTTCCCCCAAAATAAATAAAAACAATAATAGATAAACAATGCAAGAACTTAAAGCCAGAATTAGAAGCTTCTATACTGGTAACTAGGGCCATGGGATGAGGATATCAGATCTAGACATTGGCTCTACTGGCCAAAAATTGGTCATTTTTTTGTCCATTAGGAGATAAGATAGATATATAGTTGGGGCCTGTATAACATGGGAGGCTATGAGAAAGATGACTCATGAAATCTGGACCTTGAAGGGTGCCCCCAGGAACGAGGTGCAAGACTGACCCAGGAGAGTGGTAAGAAAATTTGAATCTGCTGAGAACTCTGGTCAAAGGAAAAACTCTTCCTTTAGAAAACTTGAGTCCACACTTTGAGTGTGGAGCCCAAATGTACTCTACCCAGGGGATGTGGGCATCCCCAAGTCAAGAAATTGCTGTAAAACTGGTTTCAGGTCAGAAAAATCTCTGACACTCAGCAGATGGAAGGGCACATTCCAACATCCAGAGCTGGGGTCAGAGGGCTAACTCCATAGACCAAGCACTGCCGGTGGCCTGTTTTTGTATGACTTGGATTTTAGGAGTAGTTTTTACATTTTTAAAGTTTTTTTGCTTTCCTGTCTTTCTTTTTTGTTTTGTTTTGTTTTAGTGAAAGGAAGAAGTGGAGGAGGAGAAAACACAGAAATTGTGTATGTGCGTGTGTGTGTGTGTGTGTCTGTGTGTGTTCTATAAAACCTAAAATATTTACTTACATGACCCTTTACAAAAAAATAATTGTGCCAATCATTGACAGAGAACAAAGGAAGTCTTAAGATGGGAAAATATCTCCGTTGAAGATCAGCTTACAATAAATTTTCATGCTACAAAATCAACCATTATTTAGGAAAATCAATAGGCTCAACTAGTAGTAGATAAGCAGCTTTGCAAATTTTAGACACTAGCATAATCTGAAGAGACTATAAAATATGTAATTTTAAAATAAAGTGAAAAGAGGAGATAGACTTTAAAAAAATCTTTCATAAAAGAAAAATCTAGCAATTTGAATTAAAAATTCAAAGGAAAAATTAAGTATCAGATATAAACACAATTGAAGAACCAATTATTTTACCAGAAGATAAATCTAAGGAAATTAATCAGAGTGTAACACAAAGTGATAAAGGGATAGTAAATATAAAAAACCAAGTTAAGAGTCGGGAAAGATAGACTAAGGGAGAGCAATTAGTTGTAGTTCCAAAAGGAAAGATTAAAGGAAATGAGAGAGAAGAAATATTTGAGGAGACCAAAAACTAGGAATGGAACCACCATTTGACCCAGTTATCCCACTCCTCAGTACATGTCCAAAAGATTTAAAATTAGTATATTACAGTGAGGCAGTCACATCAATGTTTATAGCATCACATTTCACAATTGCCAAGCTATGGAACCAACCTAGGTCGCTTCAACAGATGAATGGCTCAGCTATCCCTCTCCTTGGTTTATACCCAAAAGACCTAAAAACAGCATACTACAGGGACACAGCCACATCAATGTTTATAGCAGCACAATTCACAATAGCTAAACTGTGGAGCCAACCTAGATGCCCTTCAATGGATGAATGGATAAAAAAAAAATGTGGCATTTATACACAATGGAATTTTACTCAGCATTAAAAAAGAATAAAATCAAGGCATTTGCAGGTAATTGGATGGCGTTGGAGAAGATAATGCTAAGTGAAGTTAGCCAATCCCAAAAAAAAAATGCCGAATGTTTTCTCTGATACAAGGAGGCTGACTCACAGTGGGGTAGGGAGGGGGAGCATGGGAGAAATAGATGAATTCCAGATAGGGCAGAGGGGTGGGAGGAGAAGGCAGGGGGCAAGGGATTAGCAAGGATGGTGGAATGTGATGAATATCATTATCCAAAGTACATGTATGAAGACATGAATTAGTGTCAACATACTTTATATACAACCAGAGATATGAAAAATTGTGCTGTATATGTGTGATAAGAATTCCACTGTCATTTATTTTTTTTAAAAAATCAATAAAAAATAATTAAATAAATCTAGATTTGATTCTCAGCTCTAAAAAAAAAAAAGAGAAAATATAGCATATATATATACACAATGGAGTATTCAAACACAATAAAGAAGAATGACTTTATGGCATTTGCTGGTAAATGTATTAAGCTGGAGACTACCATACTAAGTGAAATAAGCCAGTCCCCAAGTCAAAGGTCAAATGTTATCTCTGATATGCGGAAGCTAGTTCAAAATAGGTGTGGGTGATAAAAAAAAAAAAAAATAGAAGAAAGATCAGTGGAGTAGAGGACGGGGGGAATAAAGGGAAGGGAGGAGGAATGGGACAGGGAAAGACTGTGGAATGAATTTGACCAAATTTTCCTGTGTACATATATGAATATACCACAGTGTGTCACTATCACGTACAACCACAAGACACTAATTAAAAAAAAAAAATAACTATAAGTAAATAGCAAAAAAAAAAATAGAGGGAAGAGAACCGGGATGGGAGGAAAGGAGGGGAAGAGGAAGTACTGGGGACTTAATTACGAAAAGTATATTCCATGTTTTTATAATTACGTCAAAATTAATTCTATTGTTATGTATGACTAAAAGGAACCAAAAAAATATTTGAAGAGAAAGTTATTGAGAATTATTCAGATATGATAAAAATGTAAATCCTTGTATGTGATAAATACACTAAGTCTTCCGCAAGATAAAAAAAAAACCTAAAATTGGACAAATTATGATAAATTATTAAACCCAAAAGAAAAATTAAAACTAAGCAGAGAGAGAACACAAATGATCACTGTGACAGAGGTTGTTATAAAGCCACCTAAATATATTCTTAGCCTTCTGGGAAAACAGAGTTGTAGTTGGATATAGGGATGCTAATTCAGCCATTTGATGAGAAAAGCATGTCTTGTAGACTTGACTTTAGAATCATGTAATATTTTACATAATTATGAAACCAATTTAAAATTTTAAAAAGCAATCCCTAAGAGTAGAAGCTAAAAGGAAATAATCCTAACTTGTATCTAAATGGTAGCTTAACCACATGGAAAGAGATTAGTAAAAGTGACTTTCCAACAAGGTAATGACTGTGTATCTCTGGTGGTATATATGCTAAAGACAAAAAAAAAAAAAAAATGCAAAAGTAAATCATTTTAATCTATTTTCTATCTATTTTTTAAAAATTAAATGGAGTGATATCCCGTAAGTCGGGCGGCCGCGTAGTTGCTGTAGCCGCCGCCGCCACATTCAACAGGCAGCACCGCCGCGGTCGCGCCGCCGGGGAAAGCGAGCGGCTCGCGATTCGCGGTGTCCGTCCGTCTGTCCTTGTGTCCGCGGCCCTGTCAGCAGGAGCGCAGTGCTGGCGCTGCCTGGCCCGGCGGCTCCGGCCCGCCGTCCCGTCCGCGCAGCGAACCCGGAGGAGCCTGGATGTTGATGGACCCGCGAAGTTAAGTTCTGGGCTCGCTCTCCTACTCCGCCGCGCTTTCCTCACGGTTTCCGTCCGCTCGCGGCGCCGACCTCGGTCCCCCAAATCTCAGACCAGCTCTTGGCGCCCCCTCCCCTCCGCATCCTGGTGCTGCGCTCTCCCGGTTCTAGGCTCTCCCGCGGCTGGGGGAGGGGCGGGGGGTCACTATGGCCGAAGCGCCCCAGGTGGTGGAGATCGACCCGGACTTCGAGCCGCTGCCCCGGCCGCGCTCGTGCACCTGGCCGCTGCCCAGGCCGGAGTTTAGCCAGTCCAACTCGGCCACCTCCAGTCCGGCGCCGTCGGGCGGCGCAGCTGCGAACCCCGACGCCTCAGCGGGCCTGCCCCCAGCTTCGGCGGCCGCTGTCAGCGCCGACTTCATGAGCAACCTGAGCTTGCTGGAAGAGAGCGAGGACTTCCCGCAGGCGCCCGGCTCCGTGGCGGCGGCGGTGGCGGCGGCCGCAGCTGCCGCCACCGGGGGGTTGTGCGGGGACTTCCAGGGCCCCGAGGCGGGCTGCCTGCGTCCGGCGCCGCCGCAGCCTCCGCCGCCCGGGCCGCTGTCGCAGCACCCTCCGGTTCCCCCCGCCGCGGGGCCGCTCGCGGGGCAGCCTCGCAAGAGCAGCTCGTCCCGCCGCAACGCGTGGGGCAACCTGTCCTACGCCGACCTTATCACCAAGGCCATCGAGAGCTCGGCTGAGAAGAGGCTTACACTGTCGCAGATCTACGAGTGGATGGTCAAGAGCGTGCCCTACTTCAAAGATAAGGGTGACAGCAACAGTTCCGCTGACTGGAAGAATTCAATTCGTCATAATCTGTCTCTACACAGCAAGTTCATACGTGTGCAGAATGAAGGAACTGGAAAAAGTTCTTGGTGGATGCTCAATCCAGAGGGAGGCAAGAGTGGAAAATCCCCCAGGAGAAGAGCTGCATCCATGGACAACAACAGTAAATTTGCTAAGAGCCGAGGCCGAGCCGCCAAGAAAAAAGCATCCCTTCAGTCTGGCCAGGAGGGTGCTGGCGACAGCCCTGGATCTCAGTTTTCCAAGTGGCCTGCGAGCCCTGGCTCCCACAGCAATGATGACTTCGATAACTGGAGTACCTTTCGCCCTCGAACTAGCTCTAATGCTAGTACTATTAGTGGGAGACTTTCTCCCATTATGACGGAACAAGATGATCTGGGAGATGGGGATGTGCATTCTCTGGTGTACCCACCATCTGCCTCAAAGATGGCTTCTACTCTGCCCAGTCTGTCTGAGATAAGCAATCCTGAAAACATGGAAAACCTTTTGGATAATCTCAACCTTCTGTCATCCCCAACGTCATTAACTGTTTCAACCCAGTCATCACCTGGCAGCATGATGCAGCAGACACCATGCTACTCGTTTGCACCACCAAGCACCAGTCTGAACTCACCCAGTCCAAACTACCAAAAATATACATATGGCCAGTCCAGCATGAGCCCTTTGTCCCAGATGCCTATGCAAACACTGCAGGACAACAAATCAAGCTATGGAGGATTGAATCAGTTTAACTGTGCACAGGGACTCTTGAAGGAGTTACTTACTTCTGATTCTCCTCCCCATAATGACATTATGTCATCAGTTGATCCTGGGGTGGCCCAACCCAACAGCCGGGTTCTGGGCCAGAATGTGATGTTGGGTCCTAATTCAGTCATGCCAGCCTATGGCAATCAGGCATCTCATAATAAAATGATGAATCCCAGCTCCCATACCCTCCCTGGACATGCCCAGCAAACATCTGCAGTTAATGGGCGTGCCCTGCCCCACACGGTGAACACCATGCCTCACACCTCAGGTATGAACCGCCTAACCCCAGTGAAGACACCTTTACAAGTGCCTCTGCCCCACCACATGCAGATGAGTGCCCTGGGTGGCTACTCCTCAGTGAGCAGCTGCAATGGCTATGGCAGGATGGGCGTTCTCCACCAGGAGAAGCTCCCCAGTGACTTGGACGGCATGTTTATTGAGCACTTGGACTGTGATATGGAATCCATAATTCGGAACGACCTCATGGATGGAGATACCTTGGATTTTAACTTTGACAATGTGTTGCCCAACCAAAGCTTCCCGCATGGTGTCAAGACGACGACACACAGTTGGGTGTCAGGCTGAGTTAGTGAGCAGGCTACACTTATGAACGTACTTCAGATTGTCTGACAGCAGGAACTGAGAGAAGCAGTCCAAAGATGTCCTTCACCCCTCCTTTAGTTTTCTTGATTTAACACACACACACACACACATACAAAAAAAAAAAAATCCTTTTTTCCTTTCGTCAGACTTGGCAGCAAAGACACTTTTCCTGTACAGGATGTTTGCCCAGTGTTTGCAGGTTATGTGCTGCTGTAGATAAGGACCATGCCATTGGAAATTTCATTACAATGAAGTGCCAAACTCACTACACCATATAATTGCAGAAAAGACTTTCAGATCCTGGTGTGCTTTCAAGTTTTGTATATAAGCAGTAGATACAGTATTGTATCTGTGTGTTTTTGGTTTGTTGTTGTTTTGTTTTTTTGTTTTTGTTTTTTGGAATATCCATTTGGTCCAAGGAAAGTTTATACTCTTTTTGTAATACTGTGATGGTCTCATGTCTTGATAAGTTGAACTTTTGTTTGTACCACCTGTGTTCTGCTGAAGTGATCACAAAGAACTAAGATCTTCATTCTGCACCTCCATTAAACAGCTTTGGACCTGTTCACATGCCACAGGATTCACATGAGAACCAAGTAGCCTGTTATCAATCTGCTGAATTAATGGACTTATCAAACTTTGGGGGGAAAATAGATTAAATGCCAGCCTTGTACAGGTCTTTTCTATTTTTTTTTTGTTGTTGTTGTTTATTTTGTTATTTGCGAATTTGTACAAACACTTAAAATGGTTCTAATTTCCAGATAAATGATTTTTGATGTTATTGTTGCAACTTGAGATCATTTTTGGAATAGATATTGAACTGTAATGTTTTCTTAAAACTAGAGTCTACTTTGTTACATTGTCTGCTTGTAAATTTGTGGAATCACAGGTATTTGGGGCAGCACTCATGATTTTCATTTTGTATTTCTAACTGGATTAGTACTAATTTTATACGTGCTTAACTGGTTTGTACACTTGGGATGCTACTTGGTGATGTTTCTGACTAATCTTAAATCATTGTAATTAGTACCTGCATACTCAACGTTTCTGGCCCTGTTTGGGCAGGAAAGTGATGTATAGTTATGGACACTTACTTTGTGTTTTGTATTTAGAAGAACTTAATATGTTTTTATGTATGTATTTTTAAGAAATTTCACCTTATCTTGCCCTGTGAACTATGTGTGCCGCATAGTGTCCAGTCTTCTGATAGATGCCTGTGTGTGGCATCGTTGCAGTTACTCCGGGGAGGCCTCATAATGTTTGGAAATCAGAAGGGGCACCTGCATTTAAAATAATGCTCTTTTGTCAAATTTTGGGGTTCTTTTAGCTTAACCTTTTTGAGTTGTGCTTCAGTAAAAGTGTTCCTTACAACTGCTCTGATTTCGGTCCTGATGGTTGATTTTGTAGCTGTGTCTTGAGGAATCATGTCAGTCTTCACTCTGTCCCTTTCCCTTCTGTCCTGCAAAGTTGAAGGGAAGAAGTTTTAAAAGTGGGACTTAAGTGATTTTTTAGAATGCTTTAAATGACAACCAGATGGAATAGAACTTGTTTAAAAATTGGGGCAATTAATTGGAAAACCATCTGTAAGCTGTATATTTGAATTTATTTTAAAAGCTTTAGTTTAAGTAAACAATTTGACAATTTCTTCAGCCTTTAGCAACCTAAACTATAACTGTGAGCATTACGTTTTAATACTTTCCAGTTACCTGAATCTGATAGACTAGGTTAATTGGCTTCGCCTCCCATTCAGTCTGTTTCAAATCATGTAAATCATGTGGAAAGTCTGAAATCATCCCAGAAAGGGACAGGTGCACACAGTTTTCCTTTTGCTTTCTTGAGAAGGCTCTGGTTTCTGTGCACACAACCTAAACCACCCTTGCTTTTTTCCTAGTATGTTAATTGCATCTTCATTGGCTTCATTTTTCCTGCACATTTAACAAGAACACATGTGTTCATGATCGATTTCCAGCAGTAGGCCGGCCCTGTTGTAAGCTTCCCACTGTGATTTTTACTGTTCCAAACACTCTAAGCAGCCACCCCTCTGACCATTTTCTGTTTGGGCACTCCAAAACATGGCTTGTTTTAGAAAGCTTAGTTCCCCCAAGCAGAGCCTCCTGCATACATAATAGAACTTGTTGGTGTCGAAGAACTTGGGTGCTCATTTCAGTTCCTGTGTCTTCTCATTTTCCTTCCCTCACATACCATGGCTTCACCATTACAGAGGGAGCCTCCGCGTTCCTGTTCATTCATTGCAGAGGCATCTACAGCTGAAATCACTGTAAACTCTTACTACTTCGTAGAATGACTTTTGGAAGGTATTTCTTCCTCCTGAGTTTGTCCTGCTCACTCTATAAACCATGCCCCATTTTTCTTGGTGTTAAAGCCTAAATATAAATCCTGGACACCTCTCTGTGTACCAAAAGTCCAGGGAAAAGCATCTTTTCTATTTGGAAAGTAAACATCATGTGGCCTTCGGGAGTTCTTTTTCTGTAAGAATACTGACTTTCTGGAATAATTAGTATATTATTGTACATGATTGCTTTGTGAAATGTGCAAATGATATCACCTATGCAGCCTTGTTTGATTTATTTCCTCTGGTTTGTACTGTTATTAAAAGCATATTGTATTATAGAGCTATTCAGATATTTTAAATATAAAGATGTATTGTTTCCGTAATATAGATGTATGGACTATATTTAGGTAATAGATGCATTACTTGGAAAGTTCTGCTTTGACAAACTGACAAAGTCTAGGTTAATTAGCAAATTGTATCTCAGTTAGCAGTAAATCAGTGGAACATGCCAAGAAAAGGATAAGGATACTTAAAATGGAAATAGTTCTCCAAAGGTGTACAATTTGGACTTGTTCAGCTGCTCAGTATATGTTACCAATATTCCCTCAGGCTCCCACCCCAAACTTGAAATTCTTCTAGTTCTTAAGAGTTCCTAATTTAAAACTGATTTTAAAATTAGAAGTTTCTCTAGTGGTTTTAGTTTGGGAGTAATCATTCAGTTAAAAGTACAGTGTGGTTTATGCAAACAAATAGCTTGGCATTAAAATTGGCCCCTTCTTAAGGTGGGGCCCAGCCTGGCACTGTGGCCAGGGTGGCCATGTAAGTCCCGTCAGGATAGTCACGCCCTCCCGCATTTCCACATGAGTTTAGTAACAGTGCAGATTCCATGTCCCTGTTCTGATACCCTCTGAGAAGTGCCTGATGATGCTGATGTACTTACAGACACAAGAACAATCTTTGCTATAATTGTATAAAGCCATAAATGTACATAAATTATCTTTAAATGGTTTGGTGTCTTTCTTTACTTAATTATTCAGAATAAGCTCTTCATTAGAAAAAAAAAATTAAATGGAGTCATACAGGAGTCATATTGTGAATGGTGGCAATGGTGTGTGTGTGTGTGTGTGTGTGTGTGTGTGTGTGTGTTAAAGGCTAAAGTATATAAGTAATTAAGGTAATATATTAGTCTGTTACAACTGCCATAACAGAATATCACCAACTCTGTGGCATAAACAACAGAAATTTATTTTCTCACATTTCTGAGGCTAGAAGTCCATGATAAAGGTGTCATCACAGTTGGTTTCTGGTGAGCTCTCTCTTCTTGGCTTGTACATGTGTTCTCACACGGCCTTTCCTCTATGTAGACTGCAAAAGAGAGGGGGAAAAAAACTCCCCTGTCTCTCTATCTTCTTATGACCTTATATAAACTTAATTACCTCCCCAAAGGCCCAATCTTCAAAGATAGCCATATAGGAGTTAAGACATCAACATAGGAATTCTGAGGGAACACATTTCAGTCTGTAACAGTCCCATTGAAAACTGAAAATTTTGATATGGGGGAAAGAAAATATAGATGAAAGATCAATAAGGGCTGGGTAAAAACCATACACTCCGGAGTCTGTATAGAAACTATTACGCTAGTCAACTTTCCATCACTAAAACTTAAAACCTGTGAGATGATTAATTTAGAAAGAGAAAAGGCTTATTTGGGCTCACAGTATTGGAGGTTCTAGTCTATGATCAGGCAGACTCATGGCTTTGGACCTCTGATAGGCCTGCTAGCTGGCAGTGGGGCTAGATAGCGGGGATCACATGGCAGAACAAAACTGCTTACATCCCAAGCGGGGGAGCAAAGAGGAAGACAAAATGCATGGGATCCAGGGCACAGACCCCACGACCTTCATACTTTTGGTTAGGCTCCTGTCCTGAAGGTTTTACCACTTCCCAATTGTGCTACCCTATGGGTCAAGTCTTTAAAACATGGCTTTGAGGGATAGCCACATCCAAACTATAGCCTCAGTCAATGCAAGTTCATGATGTATTATGTATGATATGACATGTATAAAATAATATAGACTGCATTTGTCCATTAAAGAGGCCTAGGGAGGAAAAAAAAGACCAACCCAGTTGGAATGAGACCACTGGTGGCCAGATTACAGCCTCTAAATATCATTTCCTTTTCAAATGAAGGGGAGCTCCTTTGAAAAAAATGTCTAATTCTAAGCCTGAAAAGCGAAAAGTACAAGCAGAGCAGAGGATACCTTGTCCCAGGTAAAAAGAAGTTTCCCAAAGTTAACATTTCAGTGTCCCCATGAACCAACTTGAAGAGTTGTCCCCTAGTCAAAGATGAGATCCTTTGATTTCTGGAATTGATTTTTGGCTACCGAATATATAATATATTGATTGCCCGCTTTGCCTGGCCAAATCTCTGAATTGTCTGATATCCTTTTACTAAATTCTATTCCACTTTAAGTAGGTCAGTACTACTTGTGTTACTTACAACTAAGAAACCTGACAGACCCTGTGAGGAAGCTTGCCTCATACAGTCTAAGTCATAATAGACATTCAGAAAATGTTGATTTCCTTCCTAGGAGTCGAGAATTAGTAATGACTTATTTTCGGATGTTAAGAACCGTATGGGAAATGTTTTCTCTATACACAATGGAGATCCTGTCTTTGTTCATATCCCCCACAGCTCTCCCTACTGGCCTGCCCTCAACTCAAGGGAAGAAAGTCGGTAAACAGTTTGGTCTCAGCCCAGGGTTTTGAGTTGGCTTCTATTTTTAGTGGACGTGGGATCTGTGTAGAAATGGCAGCAGATGAGCCCTGCTCTCCTGTACTTTCTGCTTCTTGCCACCGGGAGATAAGAAGGGATATAAGATTTCTTCTCTCTTCCTCTGCATGGTGCCAGAGGGTAAATGACCTCATAGGGCAGGGATTTTTCTATCAACTAATATGCGTAACATTTCAATTTGAAGAGAAATAAAAAGATCCAGGGAGACACTGAGGCTCAAGCCGTGTGCTCAAGTGCATCCTTTAGCAGAGACCCTACCGTATCAGGATCTTAGCTCAGCTGCGAACAGTGTCCTACATTGATTCTCATTTGCTGCTGCTCCTTGCCTTACACAGAACTCCCCTGGAAATCCAATGGCATATAACAGGACACTTGAAATGAGAGAGCTGCCAGGAAGAGAAGGCAACACCATTAAGAATCGGTAAAACCCTTCTCTCCTCCTCACAGAACCACAAGAGATGGGAAGCCGAAAATACAGCAGAACAAAGCATGGGTGCCGTGCCCCTGAAGTCTGTGTGAAGGGGCTTTTGACAGGTGGTATTAGGGTAGAAAAAGGGAAAGGAGGAAGCCAGTGGAAGGAGAAAGAAAGGGGAGTTAGAGGATGACCTCTTCCACGTTCCTCACCCAGTTTTCTTGGCCTCATCCTCTCTCTCATTAATTCCCACCCACACATCCAAGGTAAAGTGGTAAAAGGGTAATGAGGATGAGGTAAGTTCATGGGCATTTTATGGGCTACATCATTTTCTTGGGAATTCATGTTTAGGGAATTTTTCTTTTGTACCTCTGAGGTGCTAAGAAGTTGTTTTGCTCAAAATTTTAAAGAAAAATTCATTTCTCTGTGCTTCCACTGGAATCCTTGGATTCGTCTTTTTTTTTTCCCCCCTAACAAAAAGTTAAAACACAGAAACTTGAGAAAGTTATAAACTTAGGGGAAAAAGGTGCTAAGAAGGACACACTTAGGCTTGATGTTTAATTTTGCCTTTAGTCAAGACATGGAGAATCCTTCTGTGGTTATCCCAGCTTCTCAATGGTCCGGAGTAGTATTCGCGGCCAAAACATCTTGCATTTTCCTGGCCCTGTCCTCTGAACTTGATGTCACCCTTGCAGACCCCATGGGCAAGGGCATAACTCTGGCAAGACAGGATTCAGTGTGCAGAACCATGAATCCAAACCCATTATTATCTCCCCAAACATCATGTCCCTCAAAACAAGCAACATGGATGAAAACAGAGCTGTCATTCTTAAGGCCACTTGTAGTTAATGCCTTGACAAATGGTCACTCTGCTCTGAGCCCACCTGAGCAGTGGCAGCTCATAGATATCAAAAGGTGCAACAAGAAGACCCCAGCTCTTGGAAATTGTCACTGTGCACTCCAGATCTGTTCCTTCCCTGGTCTTGTCTCTCTGATTACTGATGCCGCCATCAACCCCTTCCTGGTGCTCCCCAACTTTAAGGAAACCTGTTTCCTGTGGAAATTCTAGGAAATACTTAATGGTTGAAGTGATGGCTTCCAACCATGGAACCTTGAGTTCCAAAGATGACATAGTTGAAGTGCAAATGGATCACTGTGCTTGAAGGATGGTCTTTCCAAGGCGAGCGTTTAGACTTACTGCCTTATCTCAAGATTGTTCCCAAGTCACTTATAGGGGTTTCCAATGCCATCTCAGGTCCTCTGCTTCCCTCTTCTGGCCAGCCAAAAGGAATCTTTATAGCTGTTTAGAGTTCAGGGAAAGGATTAGTATGATGGTACCTCATCATAGAATCAAATCATCATCACCTAACAGTCACTTTTCAAGACAATTTTTTAAAAAGTTATACCCAGGAAGTGAGGTAAAAATATCATCATGACATTTTAAACATTCTCACACTGAAGGCAATTATGACAACTATTCTACTATATAAAACTAAAGAGAATGTGTTAAACTGGCAGTTCCCAATCGTGTTATCAATGTTTTTGCAGATTGGGTTGTGACCGAATAAGTTTGGAAAATTTTAGGGTAATATAAGTTATATATAACTTATATTACCCTAAAAATTGCTCAGGGCATTGAAATTGCTTGTGTGTGTGCCCCATGAATCCCCCTAAGAAGAGAGAGCCTATAATTTTTGATCAATGAACAAAGCCTTTTCTGAGAAGCATCCTAAGGTCTAGCCATCTTGCAGAAGACTCTAGGAGAAATGTGACACTAGACATTGAAGAGTTGAACAAAAAAAAAAAAAAAAAGATCACATTTGAAATGAGAAATGTCAACATTAGGCCCCAAGAAAGCAAATGGCCATAAATTCCTTTTGAGCTGATATTTAACTTAATATTTAACTGAATTTTAGAATTGAAAAGGACCCTGGAAGCTATAAAGGTTCCTTGAAGTTCAGTCCCACCATTTGGTAGATAAGGCACGTGAGACTCAGAGAGCTATAAAAAAAGTCTCAAAACCCAGCAAAGTAATGCCACCTTAAAATCTATTTGTGGGAGTCTAGGACTCATGACCATTTTTCCCAGAAAAGCTATCAATTGCAAAGGATCTGCATTTTGACATATTAGATGAGCAGGTTGGAAAAAAAAAATCTTAGTTTAAGAAAGTATGTATCAGGCCATCTGCTTCACTGGAAAGATGTACGCAAGATGTTACAGCATTTGACAAAACAAAATCCGACTTATTACTCATTTATAAACCCACGGAAGGCACTTTTATCAAAGTCATCATCCTCATTCATACATCAAATGGAAAGTCAGGAAATACAATTTGTGTTAAACTCCAACGTGCTTTGATGTTTTTTCATAAATGTTGGCACATTTGGGAGAGCGCCACAGCCTTCTGTATCAGCTAGGACTACTCTGGTAGCTAGCGACAAGAACACTGTTTGAACTGACTTAGGCAGAATAAAAGGGGCGTCATTGTTGGAAAGCTCATCTAACAAAAAGAAGAGCAAGGGGTTAAGTGAAGGGGCCCCAAACTTCTTACCTTATCTCTTGGTTTCTCTGTGTCAAACAGCCTGGCTTTCTACTAGAGATGGTACCTGCTGGCCTGTATATGTGTGTGTGGGGGGTGGGGGGGGTCATTGCCTCACATCCTCCCCACCAGAAAGAAATAGTCTCAAGTTCAGAGTCTCAGAGAAGGGCTCTGATTGGTCTTGCTTGTTTGAGACATTCCTTTCTGAAACAAGCCATATAGGGCCTCAGGGAAGGTTGATAGTATGTAGGTGAAAGAATGGTTTGCAAAGTCAAATCACTGAAGTTCAAATACTGAATACTCTGCCTACAAGTGGGATGATCTGGGACAAGTTGCTTAAGTGCTTGTCTCAATTTCCTTATCTGTAGAATGGGGATAAAAATTGTATCAACGGATACGGTTTATGTGGTGGTTAAATGAGACAAAACATGAAAAGAATTTTATATAGTACCTGCTACAATGCAAGCCATCAGTGATCATTAGCTACTATCATTACTGCTTCAGCTTCAAGGGTGAGGAAACCTGGATTAGATCAACCACTACGGCATGGACCCCAACACTGACTAGCTTGTGGTGTTGCTTAACTCTTCTGCACCTTTGTTTTCTTCATCTACAAAATGTGAGTAAGAATGATTCCTACCTTGCAAAGTGGTTGCAAGGAACAAATGAGATGATAAATGTAAGTCATTTAGCATCTTGGCTAGCACATTGGAAGCGTGTAGCAAAAGTTATCATTATTATCATTAAGACTGTGCAGATGGTCTATGAAAAGATGATAGCTCCCATTTGAATCATGATCTTAGGAGCACTTCATTCATTTATTCATTCATTCAACTGATATTTATGGGATGTTTCTGCCGTGCTAGGCACAGTGTTCAATTTGGAGAACAGAGAATGATGATAGATAGACAAGATAGACAAGGCCTTGAGCTCAAGAAGCACACTTCCTTGAAAGGCTTCTAGAAGCATCTTATTCAAGACAGGAAAAATAATAGCTGTCAGCTTCACCTACCAATTAGTAGACCCCTGACTTCTCTGTTACCGCAATTCCATCAGATTTCTTGTTTTCTGCCTCTCTTAAAAACATAGCCACCTTTATGATCATATCTATTTTTCTGCTCTCGATAAATAACTATGGCTGTATGAATGTATACAAGTACTGTATGTATACCTTGTAATATATATTATGCACATATATATACACACACACATATATGTATATTCTTTTTGATATTTTAAAGATCTGGTAGATCACTTCTCTATTCAGGGATTTCAGAGACTTGCCATCTGGATGAGGCTGATGAAATCAAGGTCATTTCCATCAACAGAAGAATGGATAAAGAAAATGTGGTATCTATACACAATGGAATCTGATTTGGTCATAAAAAAAGAATGAAATTCTGATATTTGAGACAGCATGTATGATCCTGGGGGACATTAGTTTAAGAGAAATAAGTCAGGCTCAGAGAATCAATTACCACATGTTCTCACTTATGCATGGAAGCTAAAAAATTGACCTCATAGAAGTAAGGGAGAAGTGAAGTGGAAGAAAAGGAAAGTGGTTACCAGACTCTGGAAAGGCTGGGTGAGATACAGAGATAGTTAATAGGCACAGGGGTACAGTTGGATAGGAGGAATAACTTCCAGTGTTCTATAGTCCAATAGACAACTATGGTTGACAACCATTGTATATTTTAAAATAGAATTTTGAATCTTCCCAAAATAACAACAAAAAGAAAAGATAAATGTTTGAGGTGATTGATATGCTAATTACTTTGATGTGATCATTATATGTTGTATACATGTATTGAAATATCACACTGTATCTCTTATAAGTATGAAATTATTATGTGTCAATTAAAAATTAAAAAAAACATAAAGTTTAAAAATTACTTCCAGGTAGATCAGAGGTTAAATTGGAAAAGCACATTAAAGAAACTTCTAGTCGAATAGCTTTATAAATTCTGGGCCAGGAAAGATTTCACAAGATATCCAAAGCCCTTTGTCATGAAAGAAAGTTTGAAAAAGTTGACAAATTAAAATTAAGAACTCCTATTCACTGAAACGTACCCTGAAGAAAAAGAAAAGTCAAGTCGCAAAGTGAAACATTTAATAACCAACAAGAGGCTCATGTTCAGAAGATATAAAGAATTCCTACAAACCTGCAAATCAAAAAGAAAACAAAAATGGGCGATAATTTATGAATGGGGAGAAAATTTGAATAGTCACCCCACAAAAGAAATTCATTTAAACAAGAAGCACCGATAGGTGCTTAATCTCCTATACCTGCAGTAGTTAGCAGGGAATGAACACTAACACTGCACAGGTATCCACTATCCACTCACTAGATATCAAACTAAGGACACAAGGTTCAGAGCATCAAGAATGCTGATACACTGCCTATGGAAATATAAACTGGCACAATTACCAAGGAAACCAGATAGACATCATTTGGTAAAATATGAGATGCATAATTTAGGACCAAACAATTTTCCTCCAGGTCATAGACCCTATAAAACACATGCTTTTGTGTACATGTTTAAGAATGTTCATAACAGTACTGAGTAATAGCTTCAAACTAGAAACAACCTAAATGTCTACCAAGAACAGAATAAGTAACAAAAGTTTGTGGTATATCCATAATATGAAATATTATTCCATGAGAAATGAAGGGTGAGTATAGCTACATGACCCTTAGAAAATGGATCTTAAAGATGTAATATAGAGTTAAAAGAACCAAACAGTACAAAAAAAAAAATACATACTACATGCTGGAATTGATATAAATTTTTTTTCAAAGGGAAAAATATTTTTGAACTAAAACTATAAAGAAGCTTAAGGAAATAATAGTATAAAAATCAAGAGAATATTTTTCTTTAGGGGAAAAGGGAAAGGTGGGGTTACAATCAGGAGGGGTTTCTGAAGTGTTGATCATGTTCTGTCCTGACACAGATAGGTTACACAGGGGTTTGTTTTTATGAATTGTTAAGATCGTACACTTATTTACAGAAGCTTTCTGTAGGATTGTTACATTTCACGTGCACACACACAGGAGTCATTATAATACAGACACAATGCACAGAGACAGAAATTATTTCAGTCAGATAAAGAGGAGGCTTGTTTAAAGTCACAGAGCCCTCTAAGAGAGGGCTGAAGGTCACCAGTTTAAGGGTGATCACCATCCTAGAGCAAGTGCTGAAGTGACTTTTTTGCTGAATGGGGCAACTGGTGTCTTCTCCAACCATATTACACATTCAATTGATTGATGTAACTTGAAAAGAAAAAGAATCAAGTTATAAAGAAAATATATAGCAAAGATTCAATCTACAGGTTACAAATCAGCAAGGCTAAATGTCTCCCAGGACCCCAATCTCGGGGTGCATCACTGGAGGGATTACTCAAGTGATGGATGGAGAATGTCAGCCACGAAGCCACTGCTGCCAGATACCCTCTATCCAGACTGCCCTTCTTTACTGCTCCCGGGCAACAGACTCTCCCCAGGTGCAAACTGCTCCAGCAGGAGACACGGTCACTGCTGCCCTGCCCCATTACCTCCATCCCTTATGAAGCTGCCCTTCTGCATCTTCCCTACTGCCCTACAACGTTCATGGTGTGGAGATGTTTGGTTGGTTGGTTGGTTGGTTGGTTGGTTGGTTGATTGGTTGGTTTGGCTAAGATGAGAAAAAAATCCTATCACTAACAATACTGCCCACATTTTTTCCATGATGGTTAGTTCATGGACCTTCCTATATCATACCCATACTTCCCTTTACATCCTCCCCAGTGCCAGCAGGCAGGGATTTACCAATGTCATGGTCTATGAGATTAGTGCATTGTTCTTCTCAAGTGGGTTCAAATTTTCTGTTTCCCTGCCCCTACCTAGACATGTCCCATCCATGTGCAACAACTTTTAAGTAATTCTGTTTTCATTGAAATAGCACCATAAAAATATTAAAGGTGATATTAAAAGACAATTTAATTTCTAGTCTCACCATCCTACTACTTTTTTTCATTTTATGAAAATTTTTCCACATATATGTGTGATTAAGTTATAATATACCCTATATGTACACATCTGTTTTTATGTAATTAATCTTATGAATTTTTCTTATGCTTGAACAACTAAAATTCTCAATTAGTTATATTGTCTAGTATTCCACTTAGAAGATAATTATTTACTTATCCATTCCCATAATATTGGATAATGTAGGCCTTTTCAGTTTAAACTGATAATATTGTATAATATTGTATGCTATATAATTCAGTTGTTGAAATAAAGTGGAAAATTTTACATTTATCTCTGTTAAATTTAACTTCATTACTTTGGGCCAATTATTACAACATAGCGAGAGCTTTTTGAATTTTTTAGTTTACTGCCTAATGTACCTGAGTGACTCATGGATCTAATGAGTCATTAATTAAAGCATTAAAAGTGATGGACCAAAGGACAGAAGCTTTCAGAGGTATATGTGCCAAAAGGTACATACCAGAATGTTCAAATCGCGTCTATAATATTGTAATAGTCCAAATGCCATCAATGATAAAATGGGTAAATAAATGATGATATATTTGCAGGATGGACACCATGCAGGAATGAAAATAAATGAACCCACACCTAGAGAGATTACTTGGGCAAATATCACTAACATGATGTTAAGCAAAAGAAGCCAGACACAAAAGAATGCATACTCTACGATGCCATTTTTTTTTTTTTTTTTGAAATTGGAAAACAGACAAAACTAATTTGTGATATAAGGTTAACTTTAAGAGGAGAGGGAAGTTAAGTGATTGGGAAAGCATATAGATAGACGTTTGAGAAGCTGATGAATGTTCTACTTCTATACCTGGATGATGACTAGATTAATGCTCATTTACTAATAATTCATCAATCTATATACACTTTATCAATTTTTCTGTATTTTATGCTCGAATCAAATTACTTTTAAAAATAACAAGAGGGGCTGGGGCTGGGGCTGGGACTCAGAGGTAGAGCGCTCACCTCGCATGCATAAGGATCTGGGTTCAATCCTCAGCACCACATAAAAATAAAATATATTGTGTCCACCTATAACTAAAAATATACTTTAAAAAAATAACAAGACTAATAACATCCATGTTTCATATGGTACAATTAAACATAAATCAATAAAAATCAAACAAATAATATACCAAATTGTAGCTAGTTTGGAGTGATAGAGAGTGAGTTCAGTTTGAATAGGTTGAAATTGAAGTGTTGGAAGAATTTGCAGGTGGAAGAAAATGTTCTCTATGTGGGTCAGGAGCTTCACAGGGAGAGAATTGGGCTGGAAAGAAATATTTGGAAATCATTAGTTTATTGATAGTAGTCAAAACCATGAAAAAAAAATCAAATAGAAAAAAAAAAGCATTGAAGGATTACCAAGACTTACAAAAAGAAACATCCAGAAAGAAGATTAGGTAGAGAGCGGTGGAAACCAGGTAAGGACACTTTCAGAGGGGTGAATGGCCAAAATTCCAGAGATGCAGCAGAAAAGCTAAGGATGGGGAAGTTTCCACTGGGTTTAGTAACCAGATCACAAGTGACTTGGGTGAGAATAGGATCAGTGGCGTGATGGGGTCCAACATAGGCTGTCCATATGGGTATCATCTAGGAAGGTGGCAGTTTGGGAAGAACTTAAGATTTTGGCAAGGTTGGTGATGAGAAAATGCAGAGAACAAAATACCAGATGGCAGGTAGGAGAAGAGTGTTGGTTTGACAGCATCATGGGCACTGGGAGAGTGCTGACTACCCATCTTCCAGCTCTTTGGTAAAAGGGACTTAAAAATCCTCAGCTCCTATTTCATGTATGTCAAAGGAGAGATGGGCTTCACGCCAGATAAGGAGAGGAAGAAAACATTCTATGAAGCGGCTGAAGAGCCTTTTCATCATAGAAGGTAAATATGCATCGAACTAGAGAACAGACACCAGTCTTCCTTGCTTGGCTGCCTATATTTTACCTCCTGCAGTCTAAATGGCTTTCTCCATGTAACCAATCATCGGTTCTCCTCAACTAACATTTTGCTGTCCTGCATCCCTATGTGAGCCAGTTCTCTCTGTCTCTAATCATCCTATACCTCTACATTCTTGAAAGTTTATTCTGAACCTAAATATTTTCTTCCTCCAGCTCCAAACTTTAGATTCCTTTTGGATTTTTTTTGTTATTGTTGTTGTTATCTACTAAAGTCAAAGCCATTTCATCTCTCCTGGGTGAGACTAAGTTACGTTCTGTTGACTCATGAATATATTGGCTTACACAGCAAAAACCTGTAGATAACAGAAGCGGTCTGGGAATCAGGAAAAAAAATTGGAATTTATGATTGATCAAAGAGAAAAAATTTGAGTGGCCAGCAGTTGTTTCCAAGTGTGCACTGTATACCGTGACAGTCATGCTCAGAGGTTCCTGCGGCCATGGAACTAAGTTCATGTAAACAGAATTAGACGGGTGAATGAGCAGAGAGAATGTGAATCAATGTTCCAGTTCATTTCCCTGAGGCTTCAATTTCATCCTCCACCTTTTGTGCCAGAGAAGAACAACCCCAAACTGCTTTCCCACTTCCTTTTTTCACTCAGTTACCTCATTCTCTTTTTATCTCTTGTTTTTGGGTTTGCTCCAGGAGATGACAAAAGCTAGAGAATTCAATGAGGCAAAGTATGGGAAAATCCCGGTTCAGGGTCTAACACGCAGTGCAGAGAGGTTTTCTTCCTCCTGAAGTGAGAAATCTGGTGTGAGGTGCCTTTCCAGGTCATTCATACAGGCTCATCTTTTGGACAGATGGGGCTCATTCCAATAAAGTTCAATTCCATTAAGGAAGCATTTATAAAATGCTAATGTGTGGGCATAACAATATAGGAAATATATAGAAGAAGCATTTCTAATAGGCTGAAAAGCAGTTCCCAAAGATATGAGGTCCTGATTCCAAGAAACCTGTAGTGTTACCTTATTTGGAAAAGGTCTTTGCAGATGTGATTAAATTAAAGATTTCAAGATGAGGAGATTATCCCAGATTATCTGGGTAGGCCCAAAATACAATCCTTGTGATGGGGAGTCAGAGGGTGATTAGACACACACACACACACACACACACACACACACACTCAGTGATTTTTTTTTTTTAAAAAGCAATACAATCTAGCAACACTATCCAGCCATAGCATCTTATGCTATAGATGTCTCATTTTATGTGAAATAACTAGTGACTATATAATACCTCTCACTTGGAACTTTCATACAGGTCCACCTCACATGTGACACCACCGATCACCAGGCCCTGCAGAGGACCAAGCAGAACCTCTAGTTCAACAAAGATAAGGGTTGCTTTGGGGTTCTGGGAAAAAAATACCATTCTCTGACGTCTTGTTGGGGTTGGAGCACTTGTTGGGAATAAACAAAAAAGGAATAAAACTTACCTTAATTTTTGTTGTTATTGTCTTATTTTTGCTTTTATGCAGTTCTGAGGATAGAACTCAGGGTCTACCACTTGCTAGACAAGTGCTCCATCACAGAGTTACGCTGCCAGGCCTCACTTGTGTTTTGAAGAGTCCAACTGGACGATGCACGCATCCAGTGGCCAGGGTCTCATCTATTTGCTAGCCTTCAGAAGAACTGGAGGTAACTTGGCAATGGAAAAGCAAAGAAGGCTCCCTGGGAGCAATCTGGAGACCGCGGAATTCTCCTGAATGTCAGCAGGTCTTAAACTCCAGGTTGTGGTTCTCTAGTTACCACCAGAGCCCTGAGAATCGAAAGACTTATTTCTTCTTTAGAAGGCAATATTATGTAATCTCAGAAAGACTTTGTGACGTTTCATCAGGGCACTCAGAAAGAATGTGAGGAATGCCACGAGAATAAATCCACCCAGTCTCACATTCTCAGTAACAGAAGTACCAGTGGGGTTCTGTACTTCTCCTACTAAATATCTCTAACTCTCCCCAAATACGACCCATAAGCACAGTACCATCCATTAGTCTCATAATTCTTTGATTTGAGGATTTAGGGCAGGGACTCTGGACATTATATTTTCTGCTCAGATTCTGGGAAAGGCGTGTCTTCCATTCATAATTCAGAACGGTCAGGAGTACCTTTATAAAGTACTAAGAAGTCCCAGATTAAGGTCCCTGTTAGTGCAAACCTTGTCCAGGTGACAGCTTATTTCCTGTTGCCCTCCACCGTTGAGAAGAACAATGTGAGCTGTCCCAGTGACCAGTTTTTTATATATTATGCCACTTCTGAGTGTGACTGCACAGCCTGATTAACCTTCCTGCAGTTTAGAAGCGGATGGGTCTGAATTTCATTATAGATATGACTTCCACGCTCTCCTCCACTGGGGCACAAGGATTCAATTGGAAGGGTGTTGTAATTACTATGCAGATTGCTTTCCTATCAGTTGATTGAAACTTCAAGAAGGAAGGTCATTAATGTAACTTCTTCCTCAATTTCTCATTTTAGGAAATCTGGAAGCAGAGCCACATATAATTCAATGTAACTCAGTCCACCGAGCCACTCTCCACAGGAAGTATAAATAGAACACAGAAACTCTGAGATGGATCGTAAGGACAGAGCCGAAGGAATTCTCAAAAGACCCATTCTCTTGGAAATAAGTTCACCAAGCAGACCTGGGTCCTCAGCTGCCTTTCAAGGTCTGCATTCCTCAGGGTTTTATTCTGTTGGCTTTACTTGCTTTGTGGTCCATCCAGTGGTGTGAAGCAGAGGGTGGCCTTTCTCCAGCTCATGGCTGCGGCATGAGGGTGGGCACTTCAGGGTTGACTTCCTGCCTCACTCTGTGGCTCTCTTCAGAGAGGAGCTACAGTCTGTGTCAAAGCACAAGAGATGAGAAAATGTTTCCCCAAGAGCTGCTCCCGTCACTCTAGCTCTGCTGCCCATTCAGCATCAGCCAGCAGCAGTAGGTCAAGTTTGTTAAAGGCAACAGGCCAGGTTCCCCACATGGTCTTTAGCTCAGTAACTGCAACTGGACAAAGCACTGTGATTCCATTTCATTCTCCCTACTCAACCAATGTACCGAGAAAGATTGGAAGGGACATTAGTGCAGAACCAGAACAGTGAGAAACAAGAAAGAAATTAAACAGCAAATAGCAACAGATGGCTGTATATCAAATACCAAATAACAGCACTATGTCTGTATCATGGGATTCCAGGTATCCAACAAAGAGAAAAAAAAGCAGGTTAATATACACAGATATGAAACGACGTCAAAATAGGTGGGAAAGCAAGGGGCAGAAGGTATGTAAAATAGGAACACTTTAGGCAAATATAAAATGACCTGCATACACACACACACACACACACACACACAGACATTTGATATTATATAAATACTTTTATGTTAGACATACATTTTTCCCCTAGAATATTCAAGAAAGTTTCAACTTCCTTGATTGGTTTGTAAGCAAGAAGGATTTTTATTTTTATTTCTTCCTATAGACATTTTCAAAGCTAGGTGTATATTGTTTTTAATTTTATTTTTATGACATTTTCCCAAAGTCTCCCTGACATCCCTCAGAGGATCTTTCCAGGCTCTTCGTCTTGACCTCAGGGCAACCTTCTATATTTGTAGTCTATTGTGACCACATGATTAAACTGGCCAGGGTCACCCCAAGTGAATTTGGGGACTAAATAAAGACACAGACACACAAAGTACCTTTTCTTTGGGTCCAGTGACTGCTCCTCATCCACAACTCCCACAAGCAGGGCATAGTGGGCAGGAAAGAGAGCGAGGAGCATGTTCTGACCCCTTTTATTGGGGAGGAACCATTCAAATGAGGCAAGGAGTCATGTTTCAGGGGGTTGAGTCTAGCTTCCTGACGTCTGCTGTCAGCAGATTCACTGACATCTTGGAAGGCCAGGCCTGTCTCATGTGCTGTGTGGGGGTCATAAGCACAGCGAGCAAAGAGGACACGTCTCCAGCCAAACAGAGGCAACGTCAGTCCAGTCCACTTTGTGTGCTCAATGTTCATAGTTCACACACACACAGCCCATGGCAGACTCGCCACATACATAGGTCCTGTCCAGAGCGACTCCCGACAACAGTCTGCATCCTGAACCCAACACCCAGCCCAGGATATAGTGGGGACTGAAACCTATTCTGAGGAGGGCTCACCCAGCTGTGAACTCCTCCACTGGGCTGCATTTACCCAGAGCCACATCCTTCTCTAATTTCCAAAATGCCATCATGTGGGCTGGGGGCAGCTCTGCACAACCCCTTGTTTCTTTCCTCCATTACTGGGCACCCTCTATTTCCACGACAGTTGGATTCTTGCTCCTCACCTACCTCCTTCAATCTCTTAGTTCACCTCTCTCATCCTGGCCCATCCACGGCCATGTGCAGCTCACCCTCATGATTTACCTAACATGAAGTCAGGAAAATATATTCGCATTGCCCCAACTTCTGCCTATGTGCATAGCAAGATCTATCGTGCATTGTTTATGGTCTGTGGGTTCTTATTTACCCACACAAATGGAAGTGAGCATTGGCACAAAGATGATCACAAAAGTAGGGCTTTGGATAGTTGTCCTTGGAAGATAACTGGTTATTCCTTTTAATGTAGTTTTTTTCCAAGCATAGATGTACTTAAATTAAAATGAATTTATATTTTGTTTCCTGTCTACTGAATGCAGTAGAACTGAGGAAGGTGGGGGGAATCTACCAGAGATTAAGTCAACCAGATGTTGAAGGTTTGTTCAGGATAATCGGCATGGCAGGGGGAATGCCAAGTTCATTACATTTAAAGCCATACTTAGGTTTCTCTTTCTGTTTTAACATAGCCACATTTCTGCAAAACTAAAAATCCAACCTAAGGCCAAAGCAGACTTGCTTTAAACTGCTTTCCTACCTTGAATAAAATTCTTGTGTGAGTGTGTGAGTGTGTGTGTGTGTGTGTGTGTGTGTGTGAGAGAGAGAGAGAGAGAGAGAGAGAGAGAGATATTAGTGAAATTGATTTTGCAAAGCATCCCAAATCTCTTGTTTTAGGAGTAGCTACTTGACTCCCTTAAGCTTCAATTCATTTTCTCTGGTTCAGTCTTCAGAAGGAAACATTACCAGCTTATCAATTTTTAGCATGTTGGCACTAAATATCATTTATTAAATCTTGTTGCATTGCTACAACTACAGGTGTAAAATAGGACTTCACATTTTGATGGTTGATTTGTAGGCTTAGAGTACCAGGAGAATGTGATTTTCCGGTACATTCTGTTCAGAAGGTGTGTGTGTGTGTGTGTGTAGTAATCTTTTGTGATGGTCCCACATGATCTAGGATACTAGCACATTTGATCAGAGTAATCTGTACCCGCAGAGCATTTCTGCTTCTCATGTGACAGAATTTAGTTTGCACATTTGTGAGTGGGCCCCTCCAGATGTCCCCTCCTCTAAAAAGCATTAAATAGATTATAGCGTTCTACAACTATGGAAGCCCTGAAAAGCAGTGAATTTTCTTTCTTCCTCTATTTCTTTTTTTCCATATGACCCTCTACCGCCCCAAACCTGGCAGCCTGATCATGGTAGATCTGACCCCAGAGTTTTCACCTGAAGAAGGGTTAGGAGGCATTGGCATCGGCCCAGCCCATAACCCAGTGCAAGACTCTGACAATATCTTGAGGCTCATCAGATGGACGTGTCAATTTGAGCAGAAGTGTTTTCCATTTTTATAATAAAATTTTGATTGTCAGAGTGTAGGAGTTACAGTGAGACTTTTAAATTCAATAGAGAAGGAACCATGAGGTTCATAAACAAGCAAGGAATGTGAAATTGCTGCTTCCCCATCCTTTTCTGCAAAGATTTTCAAGCAGCCATGTCGATGAGTCCAATTGCTAACAGTG
Source organism: Callospermophilus lateralis (assembly GCF_048772815.1). Classification (NCBI taxonomy): domain Eukaryota; kingdom Metazoa; phylum Chordata; class Mammalia; order Rodentia; family Sciuridae; genus Callospermophilus; species Callospermophilus lateralis. Next base: position 133,389,727 of record NC_135314.1, on the reverse strand, counting down.
ATGCCATGCAGAGCCCTTCAGTGCTGTTCTGTGCTCAGAGGAGGCTGGTTTGTAACTAGCTTATTGCTTCATGCTTGTGAGCAGGAGTGGCTGAGTCAGGTTCACTAGAAATGGGATGTGCCACTTCCCCAGCTATGTGACCTTGAAAAAGAGGCCCATTTCCTTACCTATAAATTAGGAATCATAAAAGTGCCTATCTAACAAGGTGTCTAAGCGGATTATGGATAATAACATACGTAGAGGTTTTAGTACAGTGCTCAGCACATAGCAAGTGCTCAATAAAAATTTACCGATCATTCTGCTTAAGTATTTGAAAGCAATTTATGTTCTTAAGTAGGCTAACCCATTTAGGATGGCTTTTAACAAATGCTTTCTTTACAGAGTACATACAAGTCAATTCCAAACAAGCCCAAGTAAAATTATCACAAATTCACATATAGTGGGAGCCTAAATAAATGAGGTGCCACCATTTTATATTAATTATATTAATATCTCCCTCCATTTGTACAGATAATCGAGAACTGAAGGTAGGCTAAAGAAAATGTAAAAAGTTGTAATGCCCAAGTGGAACTTATTTAAGGTGTGATCATGGCTAGGAAAAAGTCTGTAAAAATAGCTCTGGTCCTTATCCCTGGGGTGCCTTCAAGTCTTCTGACAAACAGGCCTGCCCTCCTGCAGACCCAAGATCCCATTCTGCCTCACACATCCCCAACACAACTGCCAGCTGAGTTCTAATTGCAGAATCTTCATTACCAGGGATGATTGAAACTATAAAAAGAACCCAGCTGAATTTTTCACATCCTGCTGGGTGAGCACAAGGACTGGCTCTCCTGTTCCTGCCCTACTCCTTCCCCCGGCAATTACCCTCAGAGCCTTTGTGGTCTGGCTTCTGCAGGAAGCTCTGAGCAATTGATAGATGTTATCGCCCTTCCCCTCCAAACCTCCCTCCCCAGGAGGTGGCTTGATGACCATGACAAATGTGTCTGGCCTTCCTCTAGAGCTGCAAAGACAGGAGGCTCATTTCTTAACCTCCTCACCTAAGTTTTTTTTGCCCAAAGTCACCTAGAAGTGAGTGACCATAGAGAGATAACAGACATTTCTTCTATCCTCCGGGCCTTTGTGACAACCTATTGTAACCCCCATCTGCAAATTAGCCTTTTTTTTTTTCCTGTTACATCCTTTCCATCAATGAGCATTTATAAAGCACCTGCTGAGTGCTCAGTGCTGAGTTAATTGCACTAGAGAGGGATATCCAAAAGTAAAAAGAACACTGAGGAATTTAAAATCTAGTTGGAAAACAAAACTAGACAGGAATTCTCCTGTTTCTGTAGCTAATAACTTTAAGAACCAAGGGATTGATTTATGCACATTTTACATAAAATTCATGCAAACTGTTTTTTTTTTCCTATGTATTTGGGGCAGCATGCATCTTTATATCTAGAAAGAGAAAGTAATGTTTGGAAAGATGTTCATCAGAAAAGTTAAAGGAAGCCATCTGAGACACTGGTAAGTGATAGAGCAGGTGGTCTCTGCAGGCACAGTGACACCATGCAGGTTTGAATCCCCATTTTGCCACTCTGTTACCTCATGCATGTTGTATTCCATTTCTCTAAGTTTCCCTTTTCTTATCTGTAAAATGGGATGGTCATTGAAACATCTCATTGGGTTGTTGTGAGGATTACATAAGATTTAGCGGTGCATAGCATTTAAAATCAAGTGTTCAACAAATGTAACTGTTTCTGGTGATGAGATGGTGGAGGAGGACAGACGGGAGGGGAAGTCCTGGAGAAGGCAAGACATGAACTGGCCCCTGGGGGAGAAGGCCTGGGGGATTCAGGTTAGGGAAACATTCTCAGCAAAGGGAGAGGCAGAAAGAAATCTCAGCTGTTCTTTGAGAGAGAGAGAGAGAGAGAAGACTGTGCATGAAGTTGCACAGGAAGGGGACCCACTGTGGAGGGCCTCAGAGTTCAGTTGATTTCCCATTTCCCTTCTGATGCCACCCCATGCACAGCCTCTCCCATTATCAATGTCACCACCAGAGTCATCAACATGCTCCAATCAGTCAAAGTCCATTCTACATTAGGCTTCACTCTTGGTGTCATGCAATCTGTGAGTCTGGACAAAAATGTATAATGACACACATCCAGATTGTGTGTTTATGTGTGTGTGTGTGTGTGTGTGTGTGTGTGTGTGTGTCTAATCTCTTTGACTCTCCTCAACAAAAACAGACACAGTACTGAAAATAAAAAAACAACGATAACCTCTTCAGCAAAACCAGGCATTCAGGCATCCCCATGCACTTCAAAAGACCTATGAATGGGCCCAAATCACCTCACTGATGTCAACAACTGACTATGGAAGCAATGGGAAGACAAAGAATGGGTGAAGGTTTGAAGAGCTAGGCAACTCTTTGATTACTAACAAACAGCCTTAGAAGGAGAAGATTTCACAAAGGTGATAAGTGGAACATACCCAGCTGAGACTGTGAGGCTTTAGAATGGTTTGTAATTGGCAAGAGCCCAATTCCCCTTCAGAGAGAGGGCTGAAGTAGAGGATGATTTTTCTCATACGAAAGTGTCCTGGATGGACCTGGATGGATCATTGCCTGATCTAACATCACCGAAACAGGAAAATTGAATTCAAGGCCAGCAGAGGGGTCACATGTGAACTTTTTTTTTTTTTTTTTGACTCTGAAAGCCTGCTATGAAGAAGCATGAATGGACAGTAACGGAAGCAGAGGGAACCCTGGGTGTCTGTTCCTTCTGCCTTCCTGTCCAGGGAATAAAATGGTCCAGATTCTTAGATTCTGGGGGAAGGACTACCTTATTTAGAGACAGCAATTGGGTATGGTCACACCAGGCTCTAATCCATGTATTCTTTGCCCTGAAAGACCATCCCCATCCTCCTCCAAATCAGCAAGAATAACACAAAGAGAGTCTGCATTTAACTTCCCCTCCTCTTCAGACAGATATTCTGCCAAATCGCTGACACCTACGAGGGGAAATGAAATTACAGCAAAAAAAATACCAGATAACTGAAGAGACAAGAGACATTCCTAATTGTGCTCCTTAAACAAAACAAACAAAAACAATGTATTAAGTCATCAACTCAGAGAGGTAAATATAATAAAGAAGAAAAATAGATAAAACTCTGGCAAGAGTAATAAGGGAGTAAAAATGAGAAGATACAAAGAAATAAAATGCAGAGTAAAAGGGGAAAGATTAACTAAAGACATAATCAATTTTAAACCCAATGAATGGCTGATTACTTTGGACCTTTCTCAGTTGCTTTATTTTGTCATGAAATAAAACTTAACCTTACCCTAAAATAAATAAATAAATAAAAATAAATCTAATGAAAGAGTATAATGAAGAACTATCTGCTCATAAATTTGACAACAGATAAAATGAGAGGGTACTTCCTCAGGCAAAATTATTTCCAAGAAAAAATGGAAAATTCAAATTAACTATTATAAATTGAAATAGTCATAAAGCAACTCTCTTCCTAAACACACACATACACACACACATTTAAACACACAAGTTATAGATAACCACTACCTTATCCAAGGATCCAAAGAAACGCTACTCATTTTATGAAGCATGTATAAACCAAGTTCCAAAACTAGAAATAAAGAGTACAAGAAAACATCCTTTATGCTGGCAAGAACAAGATGGAAAATATAACATGAAATTAAACACTATTTACAGTAGCAACAAAGTAATAAAGGATCTATGAATTAACTTAAGGAGGGAAATCCATATAGAGAAAGTTAAAACCTTATTACAGTACATAAATGTTTATGCACAAATGAAAAGATGTGAAAATTTTCCTCCAAATTTATCTGCCTAATGTCATCTCAATAATATTTTAAGATCTTAAGTATATTTATTTGTACATATATACACACACATATATAAAGATATAAGTATGTACATACACAAACACATATAAAATAAAAGTCCATAAATAGTAAGGCAATTTTGAAAATGATAAGTAAGTGGTCAAGAGAGAAAGAGGACAACAGAGAAGGAAGCAGAGCTCGGATCGCTGCACCAGATAATCAGTATATCATATAGGACTGGGGATATAGCTTAGGGGTTGGGTATTTGCCTAAGCAAGTGTGAGATCTTGGGTTCAACCCCAGCACCACAAAAATAGAAAGTATATAATATAAAGTTGTAAAAATAAGTATATTGATATACTAGGAATAAAACACTCAAAGGTGGTCTAAAGACCAAGAGGACAACTGACATCTCAGATGATTCAATAGTGCCAGCAGGGAATGGTGAGGCTCGGTGCTATCTTGGTAGAATAGAAGTGGGAAGAGCACAGCAAGCCAGCTGTGAGATTTATTTCCTTCAAATGACCGCAGGAGGGACTGGGGTTGTGGCTCAGTGGTAGAGTGCTTGCCTCTCATGTGTGAGTCCCGGGTTCAATCCTCGGCAACACATATAAAAATAAAATAAAATAAAGATATTTTTTAAAAAAGACAGGAGAAATTTCTGACTGAATAGATACAGGAGTTAAGAGAAAAAGAACACGGAGTTATATGATGGGATTTGAGGTTGATAAGATGAATTAGGGGTAGACTGTGCGGGATATTTGTACGAAGTTAATCTTAGGAAGGTTAAGTATAGGGGTAGCATAGAGAATAAGTCATAAGAGAAATAGACCAATTAGGTCAACTGGAGAAACACTCATTGAATTCTTGCAGTTGTCAGGCAGGGAATAGTGAGACACTTAGTTTGCTAAAACTGTGGGAACTGAGGTGGGAAGGGAAAGATAGAGATAGGAGATACTAAGTATGTTGAATCTGAGTGACTTATTAGATGAGTTAAAGTAGATGGTGAGGGGAAACAGATTCAAGAAAACCCTTGAGTTTTCTAGCTTTGTTAGGAGATAAATGGGAGCAGCATTAACCAAGATAGGAAATCCAGGGGCATTTATTTGGCCAGAAATTTATTTAATTTTGTATATACAAGTATGGATACTTCCAATTACAGTATGCATGTTCAGTGGGTAATTGGAAATGAAGCTCTAGAACTTACACTAGGGCGAAGTATATAGAATCAATACTCTGACCAGAATTGGGGAAGTAATTGAAGCCATGAATATGCTAAAAATTTCACAGCAAATGAGTATGGAAGGTACATGTCAGCTAATTGAGTTCCTGGCTGTCCCTGGTTCAAAGGCAGAATCCAGTCCTGAGAGGTGCAGGGAATTCTGGGAAAAGTGAGAACCACATTTGGCAACTGTCAGATCACATCTGCTTTCTGTGGCATGGTTTCCTCACTGACTGACGATCCCAATACATAAATACTTATGACACATCAAACAGACAAATCCACTCTGCTCCGATCTGCCTAAATATTTAGACACAGCCAAGCAGTGACAGAAATTATTAGGAAATTGAAATTCCAATCACTAAAGGTGATCAGTGAAGCAGAGAACAGCTCTCATTTCAATCCAACTCACATCTTCAGAACTGTGGTTGGCTCGTCACCTCCAGAATGAAGAAAGGACACAGTTCAACACGTGTGGAAGTTTCTCTGTTTGACTGGTCACCTCTAGGTCAGCCTTTAATTCTCCTTTGAGAATCTTCTCATAGTATCCCCCCCCATGAGAGTAGATTGGGGAAACAAACAAAAGGTAGGGTATAAGTAAAATTAGAAGAACACAGAGGGGCTGGGATGGTAGCTCAGTGGTAGAGAGCTTGCCTAGCACTTGTGAGGTATTGGGTTCGATCCTCAGTACCACATAAAAATCAATAAAATAAAGATATTATGTCCACTCTGCAACTAAAAACGTTTTTAAAAATACGGAATGCAGAATTTAATGTTGGACTAAATTCAAGTCTCATATCCACTGGTTCCTACCTATAACAAAACCTCTACAAATCTATTCTTCTCTATAAAATAAGAACACTAAGTCCTGACCTACCTGCCCCCAAAGGACTCATGGGAGTCAAGAGCTAATGTAGGTCTCTAGGTTTTGAACTGTGTTCTCCGGGGCTCTCATCTGTCAGGACCCACAGCTACAAGGACGAACAAGAGGAAGGAATATCTCCTAGAGCAGGGCTCTGGCTTCCCCAAGCCTGCTACACCAGAGCAGTTATACTTTTACTTGCTTTGTATACTGAGTTTCCAAAGGAGATGCTGTTTGAAACTATCTGCTTCTAAAACATCCTTGAAAACCACTGACATGAATGAAAGGGCCATACATAAATATAAATTATTATTAGGAGGGAGTAAATTCATTGCCCTGGCTGAATAGAGGAAGAAGAACAGGTATCTGCAGTGAGCTTTTTGGATTATCTATGCACTGCAATTTCTGGTATCCTCTCTTGACCTTGATTATCAGATAATTAAGAATTCATTATATGTGCATTTTATTATAATAATTATAACTTGGCTCCTGGTACCACCCTAAATTACTTCTCCTTCCATAGGACCACAGACTTTTTGTTGGTTGCATCTAAGGATGGGTGCTGAGTAATGGGGATGGCTACCATCTTTCACCCATCCTAGTTTAATTACGATTCCTCCCTCAGTCTGCTTCCCAGTAAAATTGTTGGGAAGAGGCAGCACCCCAGCGGTTTCCACTGGAGGAACACCATTCAGGAGACTGCTATCCTCCACCCCCCTCAACCTGGAGTTCCTGTGGGAGAACTCAATTTCTCTCAGAGTTTCAGCACATTATTTCATACCATTAGACCAGGCTGAATCACAAAAGAGGGTGCCAGGGAAAAGAAACTGAGCCTAGGTTTTCTGCAGGCAGACCATTAATGACTTTGCTCTGGTGTGTCTTAATAGAGTTCCCAGGAGCTCAGGATCTAAATAGTCTGTAGCGCTAATCTTCCCAGTAATGGGGAATAGGGTTGACAAAGGAAAAATTTCAGATCTGTTCTAGTTTTGAAGAGAGGCATAAGTCCTGATCAGGTATGATGACCCGAGAAAGCTGGGGCTAGTTAATTACTATCCACGTGTAGGAATAATATCAGCTACCCGCCAGTCCTGTCTTTTCAGCTATAACATCCAAGAAATGATCGTCAGAAATAAAGGGAGCATTTAAGGAAGCTCTTAAATTCTTAATTATCTTAGCCTCTGAAGACTGCAGGGCTTTCAATTCACATCTCTCCAGGCAGAAGCTTCTGTAGTCAACTCACTGTTTCCAAGGTCTGTTTCTGCCTCCTCGGGGATGTGTCACACAGCAGCAGTCTCTCTCTCCTGGAGTGTTGCTTTCTCTAATGCCACCTGGTCATCCAGCCAGGAGACCCAGAGGAAGCACTGCAAATCTTGTCATTTCTATTCCCTGGGGAAAAGGGAGGGATGGAATATTCCGTAAGTTCAGGTTCAAGACCTCAGTAACTTCTGGTCATCACAGGAGTGTGAGAAAATGTTTGGGTCTCTGACTATGGTAAGCAGCAATATCGTATGTAGGTACAAAAGTGAAATTCTAGAATCTTCTTTTTACCCCAAGCTGGAGTAGGAAAGAGATTCAGAGCCCTGCTGCCATCTAGGAGGACCATAGAATCCCAGCTCCCATCAGCTTGTATCATAAAAGGGTTGGAGTGAGAACAGTGTCAACGGAAGGATAGGGCCCAAAGAATAGGGTCCAAAGAAGAGGGTCCAAACTGTCAGACCTTAGGAGCTTCCAGAACCTTACCGGGGAGCACAGCTCCAGCTGCTTCCTCAAAGAGTTGAGGAACACCATTGCCGCAGGAGCCCAAAACCTGATCCATCCAGCTAAAGGTTGCTTTATCATGAAAACTCCAGAGATGTATCATGGCAGGCATGCTGCCCCCAACCTCAAGCCCCAAATGCTCTTAGTTAGAATATTTCTAAGAGCCAAGTGTCTATCATTCAGAAGAGCCCCCTTTGCAGGATGAGCTGACGAGGAGAAAAGAAACTAAGAAGAAAACTAATACTTGTGGAAAATCGATTTGTATAAGGCCCGGTGATAGTTGCTTTTACAATGAGCACTTTTAAGACTCTTGGCAACCCTGTGAACTGGTTCTTATTACTCCCCATTTTTTAAGTGAGGAAACTGAGAGTTGGAAAGGACAGGCACTGTGCCCAAGGCAACATCACTAATCAGGGGGTAGAACTGAGATTTTTCTCTTGGCCATTATATTTAATTAACTAATTACTAAATTTTCTTGGTTCTGCCTCTTAAATAAGCATTAAATTGGTCTCCTCTTTGCCAACTTTATTACCAGGAGCCTCGCTTAGGCCTTCATCAATGTCTTGTCTTGAACATAGCAATAACCAGTTTACTGGTCTGCCTAAGTGTCTCACTACTACTGCTAATCCCCTTCCTCCCTGACCCCTCAGCCCCATCTCATCATCCTCTACACTGGCTATGTTTTGCCCTTACCAGCTAAACTGAACTGTCTTGGTAAAAATCTTTTTTTTTTTCCTCCTTTAAATCTCAACTTTGAACATCAGCTCCTCTGTGAATCCTGCTCTCACTCACAGGCAGGCTTATAGACTCCACCCACAGCATGGTAGTACCCCATGCCCAAGTCTTTCTTAGCAATGTTTACATGGTGTCAAAATTGGCTCCTTAAGAGTGTGTCTGTATTGTCATCCTCCTCTAAGCTCTTTGTGGGTAATGACAACCGCCATTCATTTTTCCCTTGCATTTACAGCGTCTTACCCATAGTAGGCACTAAAGGAGAACTTGTTGAACAATGCAAATAAATGAATGAGTGAAATTTTTTAAAAAATTCACTGAATGAAACTTTAAACAATAGTTATCTGACTCCAAAGCTGTACCAATAAAAGAGTCTTGAATCATTACTAAAACATTAGATTTATTTTGTAAACACAAAAGGAAGAAGAAAAATAATTATAGAGTACCCTTCGTAGTTAAAATTTGAATTCAAAACAGAAAGTAATATTATTCACTTCAGCTTGCAAAAAGGACACACACAGAACCATGATAAATTATGTTTATGCAATACTTCACAGTTTTCAAAAGATACTTACAGGCTCTATTTCATTTGAACTTCATAGCAAATCGGAGGGGTAAAACAGTAGATGGGTTTTTTAATCCCCATTTTTCAGATGATGAAGCTGAGGATCAGCCAGGGTAAGTGACTTACCCACAGTCACACAGAGGCAGAGATAGGACAGAACCCATGAATTTGAAGTGCAAGCCCAGAATTCTTTCCTCTCTACCGGGGCACCTCTTGAAGAAGGCTTTGATTATCCCATGTGAAAATGTACTGTGATTTGCTAGCTTTCTGCACTCACAAACTTCTCACATCCCTTCCTGAAAAAGGCAATAGAGTCCCAGGTATCTGAGGAGGTCAAAAGACTATAGGTGGACAAAGTCCTTCTGAGTCCAGACTTGGTCCTCTCCAACCTTTCTCAGCCTTCCTGGCCAACCGTTGGCACTGTATTGCAGTTGCTTTTATCCCAAGCTCTAGACACGCCTTTCTGCAGGCTACAGAGGGTAAACATGCCAGGTACAAGCAGGGTGGGAACCCCAGGTGAATGAGGGGAAGTCGAATGAGGCAGGCACACCCAGGTTCAAATTCCAGCCCTACCTACTTTTGCATACAGTGTTCTGTTCTTCCAGCACAGTGTTGAACATGCTTTTCTCACCCAGTGGATTGCTGTAGTGCCTTTGTCGAAAATCACATGACTATATGCTTGAGCTGTTTATTCTGTTCCAGAGATGGATTTATTGTTTCACCTGACGCCATACTATCTTAATAGCATACCTTGACACTAAGTCTTGAAGGCAGGTGGTTTAAGTCCTCCAACTTGGTTCTCTTCCTCCTTTCTCTGGGCATCCTAAGTTCTTACATATAAGTGAGAATCAGTTTGAGATTTTCTTAAAAATTAGAAGGATTATAACTGGAATCACTTTGAATCTACAGATATATATGGGGAGAACTGACATCTTCTCAATATTGAGTCTTCCAGTGCTTAAGTATGGCATGTCTATCCATTTACTTAGGTCTATTAAGTTTTCTCTTGGCTATATGTTACAGTTTTCTGTGTAGGCACCTTACAATTCTTTTGTTAGATTTATTTCTAAGAATTGTACATTTTTGCTGTTACTGAAAATGGAATTATAGGTTTAATATTTTTTTGTCACTTTCCAATTCTACCTAGTAAAAGGAAGATGAATTTACCTTCGTGTTAATAAGTATTAAGCTTCAGAGTCTTTCTGTACAAAGTCACTTTGTAAAACCTTTAGAGGTGGCCTAGAAGTTTTGTAATCATTATTTTCTGTTATTTTTTAAAGGGCCCCCAATTTGTAAAAATTTCAGACCACACAAAACTTAGACCCATCCTCTGCCTGATAGTAATGTTCTTAGCATCTCTTAGAGCCTCAGTCTTTTTATTTACAAAGTTGGGATAATGATCTGTACCTGTTAGGGTCATTTTTAATATGGTAAAGTGCCCAAAACAAAATTCATTATTTTAGCAACTTTAAGGTGTAAAATGCATGACATGAAGCACGTACTGTTGTGCAACCATCACTACTATCTAGTTCAAGGATGTTTCGTGACCCCCAAACATCCTATATGTTAAGCAATCACTTCCCACCTCCAACCCCCACACCCTGGTAACCACTAATCTGGATTTACCTATTCTGTACATTTCATATCAATAGAGACACATGCTGTGCCCAGCGGCACACAACTCTAATCCCAGCAATTCATGAGACTGAGGCAGGAAGACTGCAAATTCATGGCCAGCCTGGGAAAGTCAGCAAGGCCTTCAGCAATTTAGTGTCTCAAAATAAAAAATAAAAGATAAACAAGACTGGGGATGTAGCTCAGTGATAAAGTGCCCCTGGATACAATCCTCAGTATCTAAATAAATAAATGGAGTCATGCATTATGTGTCCTTTCACATCTGGCTTCTTTGGCATAACATTTTTCAAGGTTCATTCATGTTGTAACATGAATAAATCCTTCAATGTCTTTTTTATGGATGGGTGATATTCTGTTGTAATATAGCACATTTTGTTTAACTGCTCATCTGTTGATGTTCATTTGGTTACTCCCATTTTTTTGGCTATTATGAATGGTGTTTCTATGAATATTGTGTACACTTTTTTGTTTAAACACCTGTTTCCAGTTCTTTTGGGTACGTATCCAGGAATGGAATTGCTGGGTCATATGCTAATTCTATGTTTAACTTATTGAGGAAACATCAAACTGTTTTCTCTCCTAGGGTTATTTTGAGGATCCAATGAGCCAACACATTTGTAAAGCTTTTAGTATAGTGTCTGGCACATAGCAGAAATTCAATAAATCATGGCTAAAAGATAGAATTCCACACAAGTTATCAGCAATAGAGTACATCTGTTGCAACATGTGTCATATGTTAGAGGGAACAATTAGTCCCCCCTCATCTCTTTGTATGGCAGGGCCTCCATGAGGCTAGCTTTCCAAGCTTCTCTCTCCATTCCCTCCATTACTTCCTCCAGGAAAAGATGCATGATTTACCATCTGGAAGGCCAAACGGCACAAGCTCCTGCCAGCCCATTTCACTCTTCCCTTGGGATCTGCATGCCTGTAGAGGGCATGTAATCTAATCTCTACTCCTCCATGCCATATAGTTTTAAGGGGCACATCCCTATAAACAGAGGGCCAAGGCTGGCATGGCAGAGTAGTGGGGAAATTTAATCTGGGGCATAATACCAGCAACTACACTTGCTGATAGATCCAAGCCATCTTCACTAAATACCTTTTTCCATAAGTAGTAAAGATTACATTTGCAATTTACATCTACTGACTCCCATATGTCTTATATAATTGGTTCTGTCGGCAGTGAGGAAGGGATATTATGTATTACCCATCGATGGGCCAAAGTCAAACAAAATGCAACAAAATGAAAAAACTTGAACATACCCAGAAAAGTTAACAAGGCTGCTTCTAATACCCAAATTCTTCTACCTGAAATCTAAGTAGGTTAAAAATAAAAGACTTTGAATTAAGATCAAATATAATGAGTGACTGTCTTTTCCAGAGATTTTTTTGTTGTTGTTGTTGTTGTTCTTTGATCTTAGAAAAGTTGGAATTAATACAGAAAGGCGTTTGGCTATTCTGTAGTGGCAGTATAGTAAACCTTGATAGAGAAAAACGCATTGTAAGCTTCATTTCAGAGTCCCTATATTTTTAAATTACCAACCTTGAGATGGCATTTGTTTTCATTTTTACACTTAATAGAGCATAGCATCCCATTCATTGTTTTTTCTCTCTTGGGGTGAGTGTAGAATTGATAAGTAGTGAATGTCTTCTCTTTAATTCAATTCAATAAACATTTATTGAGCACCTGGTATGTGTTAGGCATTGTGCCAGGCATTTGGGGGGAGACCAAGAGGAGTACCCTTCAGTTTCATATGCAATGAACTTTTAGTCCTGTGAACGTGAAGGAAGACACTGCTTTGTAAATAAATACAAGGCAAATTTTAACTGATCTGGCTTTAAATGAGTTTTAGCCATTTGGTTTAGATGATAAAAATCTAATACATCTCACCAAAGGAAATTGGATTCAGAATTTTATTTCATTACTATTCCCATGCTAGTTATCCTCCCTTCTGTCAGGCTAAATCCCTCTGTCCCTTTGGAAAATGACATATTTTGCAAACATACTCCAGTCTATTCTACTAGCTAATTAGTTTATTTCCTCTATGAACCAACACTTTAAGTGGCTTAATTGTTTAGGCTTTTTTGCTGTATTTATCAGACAGGTAGCAGGCAACATCAGGTTAATGAATAAACAAATTAATGAAAAATTAAAATCCCAGACTAAAACTTAGAAAGCCTGAATTTCAGTTTTATCCTGGATACATCCCTTGGGAATTCTTTTCTTCAAAGTCACATCCCAGGGTTCTGGATCACACTGAATGTATGTGTCGGGTGGATTGAAAGGAATGGAAAACAATGACATCCAAAGAATCTGTGTCCAGGCAAACCAGGACACAGACATATCCGTTAGGACTGGCACAGGGACAGTCAAGGCCAATGAGAGTCAGCTGTAGCAAAGTCATTTTGAATGGGGCTATCAAGCCAGACTGCTCAGTCTTGAATGCTGGCTCTCTTCTCCAAGCGGGGTGTCCTTGGGCAAGTAAGGTGACTTAGTTTCCTCATCTGTAAAATGAGAGTAAATCATGGCATCTGCTTCATAAGATTGTTGTGAATGAACACCTGCAATGTGCTTGTGTCTGGCAGGTAGGTGGTAAGGATTCTGGCCCATCAGCTGAAACACAGATATGAGTGTAAAACACTGAAGAAGCCATGACAATCAGAACCCCCAAAGCCCCCTTTGCATCCCCCAAAGGATGCAAAGAAGGCAGAATGAGGCTGGATGGAGTGAAATAAAAGTATAGGCAGGATGAAGAGAAAAGTATAAGGTAGAAAAGAATAGATGGCAAATGCTTGGCTCAGAGTGAGACAGTGTCCCTACTACAAGATGTGGAAAGAAAGCACCAGTGCCTCTCGGCTTCCTGTTCTATGTGACCCTATGCAATTCACCTGACCCCTGCCTCCCATCTCTAATTTCTTTCCTGGAAAACAAATGAGAGGCCATGGAGAGTAGTGGTGAAATACCAGCATGGCCACTGACCAGCTAAGCGGGCAAATAGACCTCCTAGTTTCAACTACTCTGTGAGGGTACTAATAGTTGCACTTTATAGGTATTATGGGATGCGGGGGTGTGCTTTTAATTCCAGAAGTTCTCAGGATATTGACTTGTGCATAAAAAGCACTTTACTAACTTCAAATTCACTCCTTCCAATAAATATAAGGGATTATTATGACCTTCAAATTTATTTACTGTTTTTTCATTTAGATAATGTCATGGCCTAAACATTTTCTTTCTGTCTTCATCCAGCTGATTCTTAAAACTAATGGAGAATCTTGGTCAGTAGAGAGATTTCATAGCTTCTCTCTCTCCTCTTTGTGGGCTGACTTCCTTGCTAATTCCCTCCCTCTGGATAGCTGTAAAAGCAAAAACTACTGCCAGGACAGCTCTTATCAAAATATTTTAGCACTTCTGCATCTGGTCCTGGTCATAAAATAGAAGTGAAGAAACACTTATGTAAAGCTTTCAGAGCTGTGAAGGAAAAAGAGAGCTCTTATTTTATTGGCTCTGGTTCATATATCTCCAGGACAGCAGGGGGGAAAAATAACTTAAAGATTTAAACCAAAAAGGCATTCAGTGAAAGAAAGTTAAAGATATGACATGAGCACTAGCAACTAAGATAAACAAGGGAGGGAAAAAAGAGTGAATGTTGTCGAGTGAATTATCTCTCCCCTGGGCTCAGTTCAGCTCTGCGTACCAAGTCAACTAATGAGCTGGGCCACTTGGAGAACTCAATGATCCATATGCAAATCAGCTTTCTGTGCTCTCCTACCCACCCTTGTTCAGTTGCTGGCTGCAGTGGCCAGACAGCATCCATATCAGCAAAGTCTCTCAGGTTTGTGCCTATAAACCTCTTCCTCCCATTTGCTTCTGCAAGGTTAGTTCTTTCTGTCCTCGCCCTTCTCATGATCACATAGGAAATGGATAACAGAGACAGGATTCATTTCATATTTATTGGGCATCTAACATGCTCCAGACACTGAAACAGGGGATCTGGGGAATACAGATAAATAAGACAAAGGCCCTGAACTCAGGGAGTTCTTTGAGTGACAGGAGAGACCCCTGCAATGTGATGCAGCAAGAATCAACAGGGTGGGATGCCCTGGGTTTTAGTCAGTATTTGTGCTGCTGTGACTAAAAGATCTGTCCAGAACAATTTTAGGGGAGGAAAAGTTTATTTAGGGGCTCATGGTTTTATTTAGAGGTCTCAAGCCATAGGCAGTAGTCTCCATTCTTCAGGCTGAAGGTGAGGCTGGACATCATGGCAGAGGAGTGTGGCAGAGGGAAACAGCTCCCATGACGATCAGAAAGCAGAGAGGGAGAGACTCCAATCTCCAGATACAAAATATATACCCCAAAGCCACAGCCTAATTCCCACCTCCAGCCACACCCCACCACTTCAGTTACTACTCAGTTAATCCCTATCAAGGGATTAATTTACTGATTGGGTTAAAATTCTCATAACCCCACCATTTTTCCTCTGAACTTTCTTGCATTGTCTCATATGTGAGCTTTTGGGGGACACCTCGTATCTGAACCATAACATCCTGGGTGCACAGATGAGGTAGGAAAGACAAAAGCCTGAACTCGGCACATACTCTATCGATTGTCTCCTATAATCTTCAAGACATCTCTTATGGGAGGGGCATGGTTTCTTTTAATCATTGCATAGATTAGGAAACTGAGGCTCAATGTAATTAAGTAATTCAGATCACAAGAGCCAGAATCTAAATCTGACTCCAAAGCCTATGTTTTTTGCAATAATCTTGCTCTGTGTGTGTGTGTGTGTGTGTGTGTGTGTGTGTGTTTTCCGGGCATGGGGAGGTAGGTACTGGGGATTGAACTCAGGGGCACTTGACCACTGAACCACATCCCAGCCCTATTTTGTATTTTATTTAGAGACAGGGTCTCACTAAGTTGCTTAGCATCTCCCCATTGCTGAGGCTGGCTTTGAACTTGCGATCCTCCTGCCTCAGTTCCCAAACCTCCCAATCCCTGCTCTTGCTGTGTTCTAACATCAGGATCAGAATGCCGGTGGGATTCAGAGAAAGGTAGGTAGAAAACCCCAAGTGAAATTGTGGTGATTTAATGGCAGAGAGGAACGGTGATTGGGAGGCACAGGGACGGGTGACAGAAAGGTCAGATGAAGGAAGAGATGGAAGCAGTGGTGTTTCAAAGCCTGACTTTACCCACTCTCACATTCAGGAGTTTTGCTGCCTGTTATTATACTCTTGGTAGCTCAATCCACCATGGGGGAGTATTTATAGGACAGAAATTGGAAAATGTTACAAATTAGGGTCATTTTCCCCCTAGAGAGTCATTTAAGCTGCAGTCCACTGAGAGAAAGGCCTAGGAGGGAGTCTGGATGGTCCTTGAAGCATTTACAAATAGTAGATGTTTTGGGGGATAAACCAAAGTCTCAAGTCACCCACATCCCATGCATTCACATACCTCTAGTTCTAGTGATGAAAGATGCGTGCTGCTCAGAGACTCTGGTGTGTGTATGCTAATTAGCTTTCCACTTTCCTCTTTCACATGCTGTAGTAACCAGGATCCTTTGGATTGCAAAAAGAGGATTTATTTGCTCAGGCACTGTAGTCAGGAAGTCCAAAAGGAATTGGCCTCAGGGATCCTTGAGAGACAAAAGTGCCATCAGTTGCCAGCAGATTTTTTTTCTCCTCCATTTTTCACATTTTCTTCTGGGTTTTTGCCTTATTCTTTGCAATCACACATGGGGCTTTCTATGCAGAGACAGTGGGAGGGAAGTCTTGAGTGGGCAAGGAAGGTAAAATCCCCAGACATGCTCAAGTTTGCATCATCCCAGCTCAGAAGAAAGAGACAACTTCTTTCCAACACCCAACTCTGACCCAGGGCGCAACTGCAATAGTTCTGACTTAAGTCATACCCATGTTTAGGCCAATCACTGTGACTGGAGAGTGGGATACCCTGACTGATGAAACTGAGGCACTCACTCCTGATACCAGGGAAAGCACAGTTTGGTTTGACTGACCCTCTGGTTTAGAGTTACCAGAAGTGAGGGAAAGTTAAGTGGACCCAACCAAAGATGTTCCTTATATCTGCTAAACTTATTTTTGGAAGTACTAGAGGTCCTTAGGTCACTTTAAAGGAGACACTTAGGCTACATAAAGCAAGAATCTTTTGACTTTGAGATCATTCCCCATCAGAGTGAATTTCTTTTCTTTTCTTTTCTTTCTTTCTTTCTTTCTTTTTTTTTTTTTTTTTTTTTTTTTTGTACCAGGGATTGAACTCAGGGGTACTTAACCACTGAGCCACATCCCATCTCTTTTTTAAATATTTTATTTAGAGACAGGGTCTCACTGAGTTGCTTAGGGCCTTGCTAAGTTACTGAGGCTGGCTTTGAACTCACGATCCTCCTACCTCAGCCTCCCGAGCTTCTGGGATTACAGGTGTGCACCTTAGACTGGATTTCTTTTGGATAAAGTCCTCAATCCTTCTAAGGCCCTGGGAGATCTGGCCATGCCTACAGCTACTCTGTTAGCCTCCTTCCCTTTTGCCCTTTAGCACCCCCCGCCTGCCCCCTGTCTGCCCCCACCCCCCCATGTGCCCTGCGTTTACTTCAGGCACGTGGTGGCATTCTTTCCTTTTGCAGAAGGGCTGTCCCTTCCTTCTGGTGGCTTTTCAATTGCTGTTCTGCCAGAATGCTCATCGCCTGGGCATTCCCACAGCTGGCGCCTTCTCAAAATTCATGTCAAAGGTCACCTTTCAAAAAGACCTTCCTTACCTGCCACGTGTAAACTAGCTTTTGCCCCAACCCAGAACAACTTCTCATCATTCTTCCTTATTTCCGTTTCACTTGTATTTATCATTACCTCATGTTTTCTTTCTCATTGATTTGCTTCCTTGTTAATTGACTGTCTTGCTCCACTAGAAGATGAGCTTAATCAGAATAGGAGCCGTGTCTGCCTCAATCGCTGATGTGCCTCCTGACCTGAGTACAGTGCCTCCTACATAATAACGCTTAATAAACACTTGTGGAACCAGTGAGTGAGCAGAATGACACAGGTGTGCTGCTGTAACCAGCAAGAACGTGAGGCAAGAGAAGATATCCCGGCCTTAGATGACATTAATTCAATTTCATGGATACCTGCTTCCCTCCCAGTCTTCCATCCCCATTTCTTCTGCTCTTAAACAGCTCAAAAGTAAATGAGGTCATGGCTCAGTGGTAGAGCACTCACCAGCATGTGCGAGGCCCTGGGTTCAATCCTCAGCACCACATAAAAATAAATAAAATAAAGGTATTGTGTCCAACTACAACTAAGCAATAAATATTAAAAATAAATAAATGAGTGCCAGGTGGGGTAGTGCACACCTGTAATCCCAGCAGCTCAGGAAGCTAAGGCAGGAGGATCAAGTTCAAAGTTAGCCTCAGCAACTCAGCAAGGCCCTAAGCAACTTAGTGAGACCCTGTCTCAAGAAAATAAAAAAAATAAAAATATAAATAAACAAATAAATATAAAACAATTAAAAGGGCTGGGGGTGTGGCTCAGTGGTTAAGTGCCCCTGCGTTCAATTCCTGGTACAAAAAAAAATTAAAAAAATAAAAAGTAAATGAGTAAATAATGATCAATTGACCACTTTCTGTCAAATCTAATGATATCTTTTTAGTTTGTCTCATCTTGGTCTCTCTATTGCCCTTGTCACCATTGTCGAATTATTCATTTGATTTTTTCTAATTTCTACAGTTCTGAGATATCTTCTTTCCCCTTCCCACTTCTTGGGCTCTTCTTTATCTCCCCTTGGCTGACTTCACCTTTTCCCATTAATCCCAGTCATCAACCAGGCCTCAGTCTGTTTTTTTTGTTTGTTTGTTTGTTTTTTTTTTTGTATCATACAAACACAGACCCGTCCAAAATAAGCTTCTAGAAGCTGAAAGATTTATAGCAACGAGAATTCAGTAAATCAACCAAGAGTAGGAACCAGAATTCACCAGTGCTATTAACATAAGCTTATAATGATTTTTCTAGGAACTTAACTATTTCAATGATTTATATACTAATAAGCACATAATAGGAACATTACAAAGAAGTTATCAATCTAGCCACAAAATCTGGTGTCAGGATATATGATATTAATGCAAAGGAGAAATTCAAATGTGAAGACAAATATTTATGCCTAAAGTTATTCATTACTGTCTTTTCATCATAATAAAATACTTGCAAGGAAAACCAATGTTCAAAAAAGGGGAAGAAATAAGATGCCCTTAAAAATCATGATTGTTATGCAGTCATGGTGGCTTACACTTATAATTACAGGAGGATCACAAGTTCAAGACCAGCCTGGGCAATGCAGTGAGATCCTGTCTCAAATACATGAAAAAAAAAAAAAAGTCTGGTCATGTACTTCAGTGATAGAGCACTTGCCTAGCATATGTGGTCCCTTGGCTTCTACCCCCAGCAATGAAAAAAAAAAATCATGAACGTTTAATATATTTAATGTGTGAGAAAATAATCATGGTATATTGCTAAATAAAAAACAAAGGCCATAGATAATATAATTATATGATGAAAGAGAAAACAGGGCTATCTTGTTTATGGATGATTTTCAGCCATGTTAGTAGATATTTCGATACTTTTAAAATATTACCTAAATTGTCTACAATAAGCAAATGTGATTTATGACACAAATTTTAACATATGACTTTCCTATATTGCAAGTATCTTATATAGGTTTGTTTGCCTGTATGGATATTTTCACAATGTAATTAAAAGCACAACTTCTGAATATTTGCAAGAACTGTTGTTGTTGTTGTTATTGTTGTGTCTTTGGGGATTTTTTTTTAAAAGACAAAATATTCATAAAATTCTGGGGAACTATGCCCAACACAGAGGTCAGGGATGTGTCAGTCATCACAGAGACAGGTAGAATAACAGTAACTACATCAGGGAGTTGTCTATCCACTGCCCAGGGTAGAAGGAAAAAGTAGCAGCTTGAATTCTGTGATGACCTATTAAGTTTCCGTTACTGAAGCTTGGCCTTATTGAATTAGCGCAGGAGATTGTTTGTCAATAGTGATTTCCTGAGTTTTATAGGCAAGCCTCAGGATGAGAGAACAACCAAAATTTTAGATGATGGGATGGGCATTTAATAGGTAAGAAGAGCTAATATGTAGAAAATGGGAGGCTGATTCATATATTGAAATGCATAATTTAATTATTAGAGATAATCAGTAAATCTTTACATTCACTAATGGAATCAAATCAAATTAAATAGTCAGCACAACTCAGGACTTAACAGGCTATGAGGATAATGCAAAACAATAAAGAACAGCAGCTAAGTAAATTGACCATTTCCATTTTTATTAATTGGGGAACTATCTGGTGATCATTTAAATAAAAAGAACTGGGTTTTACAGAAAATACATATTAACCATTCAGATACTTTCTCCAGTAATACGTTTTCATACTGTTATATTATTTTTATTTTCATTCTTTTAATATTAAAAAAATAGAGAGTATCCCTGGGCCTTAATTCTCTCATCTGTAAAATAAAAGTGTTAGAACAATAGTTCTAATAATTCATGCTATGGGAGTGAGACTGTAGGACTTGCAGAAATGTTTTATTCTCTTCACGGAAGTTGCTGTTGACATCAGACTGTGATTATCATTCCTATTTCTGGATTCCACTTTTTTTAATAAAACAGGATGACTGATAAATTTTATAGTAAGTGAATATTCTTTATCTGAGTTTATAAATTTATCAGTTTCAAAATCACTTTGCTTGTTGGGGAGACTTTAACATTGGGGAAAACTCCATTTTACAGCTTAAATAACAAAGTTTGAAAACAATGGAGTTTCAGGAGCTCTAAGGTTGTACTGTGACTCAGATGCTGACATTTCATCACAAAGGAGTCCCAAGCTTCTAGTTCCAGGAAGCATCAGGTCCAGGCCTTGCCTGCAGCCAGCTCATCACCTTGAAATGGTACCCTTGAAGGACATTCCCCGCTGCTACTTTTCACTTTTGAAAATCAAAGGATCTAATGGTCACTTTGCACTTTTAAAACTGTCTCACAAGGAAGAAGTTCAAGCACATACTATATGCCAATGCACATACTAACACACACATACTGTATATTTACAAAATTGCACATACTATATGCCAATGCACATACTAACACACATCTGTTATATATATGTGCACATATATATATATTTCCTACCTAAATTGTTTTTTAACTTTATTATATTTTCAACACTCCATTTAAATTCATCTGGCATTTATTTCCCTGTGCTGCATGAGATGGGGTGCCACATTTTTTTTTTTTTACTAAATTGCCAGCCAATTTCCCCAACACTATTTATTGAATAATTCATCTCTCCCCATTGATCTGAGACACTTCCATTATCATATATTATGCTGACTGCAAACATCTTAGAAAAGCAACCTTGATCGTCTGTCTCATTAATGATAGAGTGCTGCTGACACATCTCTGTTTCTCCTGCTCTGACATCTTGGGTGTCAAGGGCCTGTTTCCAAATGAGGGTCCGAAAGACATCTTAAGCTCAACACTTCCCAAACTCAACCAATCCTGCTTGTCTTCACGAATTCTCGACCTCCATCAGGATCAGCCTAACTGCCCAACCCTCCTTTGTCTGCCTCTGATCCTGTGCTCTTGCCCCTCCTCTTTCCCTTGTCTCTCTCTGTAGCTCCTCAGTCCTGACTACATCAGTGAGAGCTGATTCCTGAATAATAAATAAAAATGGCAAATAAGTAAATACAACATAATAATTCAGCCTTTCCCATGGCTCTGCAACTCAAAAACCTTCCAGCTGCATGTTATCTTGAACAGCACAGCAGAACCTTCAAGCCACTGTGATAGAGCTTCCAGGGGCTCTGTCTTTTCCCTGACTTGCTCAGCTTTCACTCACAGTAAGCTCTGGTCTTGGAACATGAAAAACACTTCCCCAGTTTTGAACTTGTTTGTCTGGTCTGGAAAGCTGTCTCTTCCTGCCGTATCAATCTATTTTTTAAGATCCAACTTAAACATAGCCCTCTTCTATGGAAGTACCAGTTGGAATTCATTATTTGCCACCTGTCTTCAAAGTGTTTTGTCTGTGTCTATCATACTGTAGGTTTTATTATGCCTTGTGCATAAGTGCTGTGCCTCTTGGTTTTTAGATCTAGATTTTAACCCCTGAGGGCAGAACCATATCTTTGTACCTCTGACCTTTGCCTATAGCTAGAGCCCACTTATTGAGACACCTTGCTGGGTGTTTTTATTCTTTTCCCCTCCCTCTTTCTCTAGTTCCCTTCTTTCCTTCTTTCAACTCTGATTTGGTAAGTGGCAATGCATACCTAGCCCTGTTCAAACAAACTGGGATAGGCAAAGTCCTTGTCCTGTGCATTCCATAAGGATTCTTATTTAATCCCATCAGGAACCCTGTAACATAAATGCTATTATTTGACTTCAATAAATTATCCCTCAAGAGTGGCTACATATTTGGTAAGTGTCAGAACTGGAATTCAAGTTCAGGTATGTATGATGGCACTTTTTCCTAGCATCATGCTTTGCTACAATGTTTTCAAACTGAAAAGAAAGTTTGGCACCTCAAGAGGATACCTCTTTAGGTGCTAGTAAAGGAAAACAATTATGTGTCACTGTTGAAAAAGCCAGGACCCCCTTTGCTAGGTGCTTAGGAAGTAAATATACTCACCAAACCTTATACACAAGTTAGGTCTTTAATTCTGAGGGATGATGTTGCTATACTACAGAAAATTGGAAAGAAAGGGAAACACATTAACTGAAGTAGCTGCATATATGAGGTTTTTTTTTTTAATCTTCACAAGAACAATGCAAGATAGATACTGCTCTCTTCATTTTCATGGGGGTTAGGGAGGTGGTGGGGACAAACCCAGGGAAGTTAAATAACTATCCACAGTCACTATGACTATTTCTGGCATTATTTTCAATGAAAATTTTATAGACCACATATAGAACTTACATAAATGGAATCATATTTAAAATGTACATGGCGAAGTTATTATTTAAAGGACTCCTATGATGGTAGATTAATTCAGTAAATGGTAAGGGGAAGTACTAGTTGCTGTTTTGAGGTTTTAAAAAAAGACAAGTAAAACTGGAAGGATGGACAGAGGGTGGTTAACAGATACAGGGATACAGCTGGACAAGAGAAATAACTTCTTTATATATTTATTTGTTTGCAGTTCTGGGGAAAGAACCCAGAGACTTGCATGTGCTAGGCAAGTGCTCTACCACTAAACTATGCCCCCAGCTCAGGAATAGTTTCTACTGTTCTATAGCATAGTGGTACAACTATAGTTGACAATAATTAATTGAATATTTCAAAATAACTAGTAGAGTAAAAGGAAAGTGACCACAACACTTGGAGCGACCAAGAGATCTTTTTTGGGTGGTGTCTGATTAACAGGGAAGGAAGAGAAAAAAAAGAAAGAGAGAAAGAGAGTAAGGCGGGGGGAGAGAGAGAGAGAGCCCAACAGGAGAGAGTTTTTATAGCCAAAATCTAATGGGGTCTCTGGGTCTGCAAGCTGCCTTGTTGGCGTACAGTGATTGGATCATACAGTAGTTGCTAAGGGTGTCATCTTCTGCCCTCCCGCAGACCGGGCAGGGTCCAGATGTGGGTTTCCATTGCACCAGATGGGTGGAGGTCGAGGGTTCAGCCTTGAGTAGGGTTGAGTGTTCAGCCTTGAGTGGGGTTGAGTGTTCAGACTTGAGGCAAACAAGCGATAAGGAACCAGATGGACAGGGGTTGAGTGTCCAGGCTACCTGCAGCTAACATTCGTTCAGCCTGCTCAGCAACCAACAGAATTTTGAGTGTTCCCAACCCTAAAAAATGACATATTATGTGATGAGAGATATCAATTACCCTGAACTAATCATTGCACATTATATCCATGTATTGAAATGTCATACTGTACCCCATTAATACGGTTACTATGTATCCATTAAAAATACAATTAAAAAAAAAACACCTGGATCCCTATTTCATTTTTTATATCAAAATAACTTCAAGATCAATCAAATATTTACATGTAAAACATGAAATCACAGACATCCTAGACAAACACATGCATGGGTATCTTTAAGATCTTAGAATGGGTAAGACTTTTAAAAATATAACATGAAATCCAGCATATATACAGAAAAAGATTAGTAAATTGTTTATATGAAAATTAGAGTTTGTATATCAAGCTTCAGCCCATTAAACCAGTGCAAAACACAAAAGCAATCAATCAATTAAAGTTAGAGAAATGTTTTCTTTGGTTCTAGACACTAGTTAGACCTCACCAAATGACTGCATTGGGGTTTGGAGCCAAATCACCATTAGTAATAGAGGACTGTGTGGTTTGGTTTTATTTTCTTCTCTTAGACCTTGCTTGACAAACTGTGTGATGGTAGATACTAAATCAGAAACAGGACTGGGAATCAATGTTCTGTATCCTAGACCATATGTTTCCTGCCAGTGTCAAATTACAACTAATTCACAAGTTAGTACTAGGAGACTTAATATGCAATGCATTATCTCAGGCTTTCAAAATTGAACACATGAATGTGAAAGTAAAGCATTTGACTAGTTTGACTATAAAGGTTGACTTGATGAATCTGGGCGACCAGAGCTGCCTGTCACTCCTTCTTGAAGCACAGTGTTATGGTTTGGATGTGAGGTAGGTGTCCCCACAAAGCTTGCATATGAGACAATGCAAAAAAGTTCACAGGAAAAATTACTGGGTTGTGAAAGTCTTAACCTAATCAGTGAATTAATCCCCTGAGAGGAATTAACTGTAACTGAAGGGGTAGGGTGTGGCTGGAGGAGGTGGGAATTGGGGCATGGTTTGGGGTATATATTTTGTATCTGGAGAGTAGAAACTCTCTCTGCTTCTTGATCACCATGATGTGAGCTGCTTCCCTCTTCCACACACTCTGCCATGATCTTCAGCCTTGCCTCTAGCCCCAAGGAAAGGAGCCCGCCTTCTATGAACTAAGCCCTCAGAAACTGTGAGCCCTCAAACAAACTTTTCTTCCTCTATAATTGTGATGGTTGGGTCCTTTAGTCATAGCAGCAAAAAAAAAAAAAAAAAAAAAAAAAAAAAAAAAAAAGCTGACTAAAACATAGGGTTTTAATCATAAAAGAGAGAAGAAATGCAAGAATGCAAAAATAAGTGAAATCTGTTTGAATCTTGGTGGAACTCGGATTTTCTGTGCAAGGTACTACTTGGTTATTTTTTAAAGACATTTGGTCAAAAGGAACCTGTGAATGAGTTTATGAGACTTTGTTTAGCAAAGTTATGGAATGTATCAATATAGAAAACATTAGGGATGGTTTAGAGATCTATAGGAGAATTATAGTGTATTCTCATTACATTTTTACTTGTAAAGTACATATCATTTATTAAGCTATTGTTTTGGGGGGGTTTTGGTTGTTGGGTTTTTTTCCTTTTCTTTTCTTTTCTTTTTTGTAGTTCTGGGAATCAAATCCAGGGCCTCATACATACTGGCAAGCATTCTACCACTAAGCTATATCCTCAGTCTTCTGTTATTTCTTAAGCATGACAAACATAAATTTATTGGGGATGAGCAATAGAATTTATTTTTTATAACTGTGCTTTTATTCTCCATAATCATTTGAGTTACTGTGTTTTCTAATGAGATTTCAAAAGATGCTGGAGCTTTACATTAGGAAGATTGGTCTGACCCGCCCCAGCCTAGTTACCTTTGCTTTGTGATAGAACCTCAGTGTTTGTGGGGTGTGTGTGTGTGTGTGTGTGTGTGTAAAAGAACCAAGGGGTGGGGGGAAGGGCATATAATTAAAAAGCTTGAGCAGGGCTGGGATGTAGCTCAGTGGTAGAGCACTCACCCAGCATATGAGAGGCACGCACACACACACACACACACACACACACACACACACACGATCAAACAAACAAACAAAAAACACCTGCAACTCTTTGGGCTCTAGCCAGCTTTGTTGTGGGATATCCTTAACTGATCATGGCTCTGGGAAGATGACTCCCCACTTCCAAAAAGATTACCGAGTTTCATAGTGCAAGAATGAGCCATGAGACTAAGGAGAAAACAATGAGGGGAGGTACATCCATCATACCTGCAACCTTGAATAAAAAGGCAAGGGAGACATTCCCAAACACAACTTATCAAGGAAGGCAGTTTCTAAGTGCCAGTCTCATTAGCAAGCCAAAGAAGGTGCATGCAAACACTCCCAGGGATTCATGCAAACTTTTTTTCCAAAACCTTCCATTAAAAAAACAAAAAATAGTTGTCGTTGGACACAATATCTTTATTTATTTCTATATGGTGCTGCAGATTGAACCCAGTGCCTCACACTTGATAGGCAAGCGCCCCACCACTGAGCTACAACCCCAGTCCCTCATGGAAATTCTTAAAGAGTTCAATCTGGGAATGAATGGACTTAGGGCAAATTAGCCAGGGGATGGAGTAAAAGCAAAGTGTGTTCAAAGTCCTTGTAATTTGGGTATAGATGCCAATTAGGCCTAATAGTGAAGTCTGGATAGTTACATTTTAGTATTCCTTCCAGGATTTTTGTTAATCCTAATATTGTCATACCTGTAATAGAACTAATTATTTCCTCTAAGAGTTATGGTCAACTGGTATTTGGAAATGGCAGTAGTGATATTGTAGGAGGCCCAATGTGAGGAAATGGATATGGATTCTCAGTTTGTTTGTGATTGCAATGAATAGTGAGAAGCATGTGATTAAAAATAAAAACAAAAAACATCCAACAGGCTGCCTTAAAGATTCTGGTGTCAGCAGCTCAGGAGGCTGAAGCAGGAGAATTGCAAGTTCAAAGCCAGCCTCAGCAACTCAGCGAGGCTCTAAGCAACTTAACAAGACCCTTTCTCAAAATAAAGAAATAAAAGGACTGGGACTGGGGATGTTGCTCAGTGGTTAAGTGCTCCTGAGTTCAATCCTTTTTACCACCAAAACAAAACAAAACAAAACAAAACAAAAACCACCAAGAAAGAAAGAAAGAAAAAGAAAAGAAAAAATTCTGGTGTTGTAATTTGTATCTGGAATGTCCTTCAAAGACTTATGTGTTAAAGGTGTGGTAGTCTCTTAACCTGTCCTCCTTACCTTCAATAAAATAATGAATTGCTATATAGTCTGAATCTCCTCCTAGATCAAGAATCAGGCATGACCTTGGTAATGGATTGTCCAGTTAATTTAAAATGAGGCAGATCACATGTCAAATGCACAGGAGCTCCTGTTCTGGTACAAACAGTGGTAGAAACCCTGAGGGCCAGGGGCAAGAACTGGGTGTGTTTAAGACCAGTGACATCACAAAAATGACAGATATCAGAAGTGAGACAACAACAGCCCCAGACACAATCCTGACAATAGCTCACACTTATCAATTGCTTACTCAGGGTCCCGCGTGGCCCAGACCACTTTACAAGCATTATCTCATTTAGGAAATTGAAGGGGGGTTGTTGGAAAACTTTAGAGTCTTGATATTTGAGGTCATATGTATCCTAAGGTATATGGTACTTCAATAAGAGTGTTTAAATGTTTGAGAACCCTTGAGCAATCATTGGGGAGCGTTACCAATTAGAGAACAACACAGATAAAACTGGGAAGCTGTGAGTGAACTAAGAAAAGGAAAAGCTGACTTTTAAAAGCTGGAGATACTAGGATGGAAGATAGTGGATAGAAAAGCATAGATCAGGCTCTCTGTGAACGAGCTCTGGAGCAGAACCCTTCACGATGGCTCCAGCTTCCAGCCCAAGAACAGGGTCCAACTCCCTCCAGCTGCTAAGACCAGGGACAGACCCGAGGAAAGCCTATCCAAGTCAGGAAAGAGTCACCAGGGCCAATTGGCACAGTCACTAACCTACTAGGAAGGTAAAGGTCTGACCTTAGTCCAGGTCTTCTGTGAAGGCCTCTAGGTGGCCTCTTGCCAGCCACAGGAGTCACTTGACCAAGAAAAAAAAAATACAGGAAAGCGTACCCAGAAAACTGCTGAACAAAACCACCCCTTTTTTATATCCAAAAATTGGAACAAGATTATATCCAAAAAGATTGTGATCAAAAAGAAAAATCCCTCTTTAGGATTCCCAAGGTAATCAAACATCACAAAGAGATTTTTTTTTTTTAAATTGCTGAGGTTGACATTGAACTTGCAATCCTCCTGCCTCAGCCTCCTGAGCAACTGTGATTACAGGCCTGCACCATTGAGCCCAGCACAAAGAGATGTTTCAACAGGAACTTAGAGAGACTGCTTTTGCTAAAAACAGTGACTCTTCACTTAGGCCTGCCTGCACATGCCCTGTGGGTAACTGAAAGCAGGATAAAGCTTGGCATCTCTGTCATCATTCTATACATCTTCTTTATTTCTGGAGTCTTTTGTGAATGCATGTAGCCATGTTAATCACTTAAGGAATGTTCATCTAAAAACTAGTAGTGCAAGGTTTATTAGCCCTCAGTCTGTCTAACCTATCTCATTCCCTTCAAGATTGAGGCAAGATATGCAGCATCCTGTTTCAGACCCCTAAAGTAGTGCCTAGAAGCCTTCAGTCATTGTCCTGTATCTTCCAGGAAAGTGGAACACATCACTCCACAAGAAGACTGTCCCCCCACCCCCACCTCCCAGGCAGGAACAATCATCCCTCGGAAACTGAATCTCCCACTTCTAGGATCACAGATCTAATAGATAACCATCCTGAGCAACAAGTAGAACATGCCCCCTCAAATAATAAGTACTTCTCCGGAGCCACCTTGCAGAACCAGAACTGAGATAATGATCAATCAGATCACAGTTTGACTAAGACTGCTTAATCATGCATACATCTAGCCCCCTGCCCCAGTTCTTCCTCTATGTAAACCTAAAACTCCCATTGGCATCTCAAAGACAGAGCAGAGATGCTGGATCTCACCTTGCCTTCCCAACCAACATGGCCATATTGATGAAAGTTCTTTTCTGGCTTTTCACCATGACCTTCTCTGTTTTTTTTTTGGGGGGGTGGGAGGGGGGTGAGTGGCCAGCCTGGTTTATTGGAACGCCAGAGTCAGGCCTCTGTTCTAGGATTCCACTAACAATATTGAAGTGGCAAGCCCTTTCTCCACAGAAAAGCCCTCTTCACCATGGCTGATTTTAGGACTGTCAGAAAAAGAGTCCAATGTAGATAAACTTCCTATTTTTGTGTCAACCTGTTTACTTGGCCACTGGCCGGGAAGATACCAGCACACCAGGTGCTGGACACCCCTTACTAGTTTTTCACAAACGTATCCAGTATAGTATTTTGAAGAAATGTGCAAACAAGGCCTCTGGCCTTGAGCTGGGGCTTCACAGAGATGTCTACATTTTTAAGATAAGTTACAAATGGGCTCCATGGTAACAGCTGGCAGGGGGAGGAAAGGAAGGGGAGAAGAAGCTCTCCCCTTCTCATGTGTTGTCCTTGAAGAGTTAACTTGCCCAGAACAGTGAAAGAAAAAGCTGCTTTTATGTGAACTTCTGCAGACTGTGAACTTCTGAGCCCCTCCCCTTACATGCTGGGTATAAAACTGAAACTCCCTGAACTCGGGGTTCAGGGGGATTGATTGATTACAGCAAAGGTTGTACCCTCTGAACCTGGCTGCAGCCAAATAAAACTGTTTCCTGCTTACTTCAGTGCCTTGCCTCGTTTGTCCCTACAACAATATGACAATATGGACCAAGATAGAAATTGGTCCAATCACAACAGCAATCTCTAGGCATGTGGAGATTTGATGATTTGAGTAGAGTTGAAAAGAAGCAAGGCGGGATTTGGTGTTTGCACAGAGCAGGAGAGTGGATCCCAAGCATTTATTACATCTCCAGCTCTCCCCATGATCTAATTCTGACCCACTCTTCTTCATGAAAATTGGATGCTTTCAGGGATTCTAGCATACATGATTTACCCCTCCCTACTTTGGAAGTGTGAGTATGAGGCTTGAGTTTTCTGAAGTAAGGGAAGAGGTGGATATGGATGGCAGCAGCCATGACCTTGAAGTGGGAAGGGGAACCAAGGAGAAGCCACATGGATAAGAGCTTGCTCTTGTTTATTCAAAGTGCTTTCTGCAGACTGTGGGCAGCAGGTTGGTTATCACAGAGATCTGGATTTTCTCCCGACCCACCCCTCCAGACTGAACCCTCAGAAGACAGGAACAGGAAAGGACCAAAGATATTGACTCTTGAGGATATACCAACTGGATTCCCAGGAATCCACTTAGAAATCTTAAGGAAATCCACTGCTGGATGAAAGAGGTTGAGGGGAGTGTAATTCACACAAAAGAAATGTTCCCCTTTCTTCTGAGAATGGGATTGAGTCATCTTCAGGGAAAGTTAGCACATAGCAGAGCTGTATGACTCTTTTCCCTGAAGGGAGAAGTTCACAAAGATAGCATTGCTTGGGATTAATAAACACCTAACTAATAAATATCAAAGTGGTGATATGTCTTGACCTATATGCTTTCTCAACATGATAAGGGGAAGATGAAGCTTTAAAAAAAAATAGATGTAGCATTGAGTGCTCCACATAGATGAATTAAACTAGTGCACTGTACACAATAGATTGTCTTCTAGAAGATCAGTGATTATTGGTATCTATTTGAGGAGAGAACTGTCAAAACCCTTTGACTAAGGGAATAAAAAGAGATCATGAGCTCAGCGCAGTACTCCCAGTGACTCAGGAGGCTGAGGCAACAGGATCACAAGTTCAAGGTCAGGTTTAGAGACTTAGTGAGGCACTAAAAAACCTGGAAAGACCGTGTCTCAAAATAAAAAATAAAAAGGGCTGAGGATGTGGCTCAGAGGTTAAATGCCCCTGGGTTCAATTTCCCAAACCCCCTACCAAAAAATAAATAAAAATAAAAAGATCCTGAGCCAGGAACAGTGGTACATAGCTGTAAATCCAGCAGCTCAGGAGACTGAGGCAGGAGGATCCCAGTTCAAGATAAGCCTGGGAAAGTTAGTGAGACCCTGTCTCAAAATTAAAAAATGAAAAGGGTTGGGGATGTAGCTCATTACTCCCCCCACAAAAGACCATGAAATAATGTATGTATAATTTCTATTGGAGAAATTGGAGGTGGAATGATTTATCTTTAGGTCTAGATACTATTAACAAATAGGCTCTAAAAATAACATACAATGCTATGAAACAAGAAAATGGCAAAAGCTGATGGAATGACTCTAGGCAGTTTTCTTCCCATCACTCTGGTGATAATACCTTTAACATTTTTTGTTCTATCCTGTGCTTAATGTTTTCCTTTAAATTGGTGTGCATCTCAAACATATATTTTTAAAGAAGAAATTTTATATCATGATTGTAAAAAGAAAACAATATCACTTTCCATAAATAAGAGGTAACAATATAAACAAGTACTTATGTAATAAAAACCAAAACAACATTATAAAACTCTAGCTAGATACTATTACACTAAAGGCTCTCAGCCTGAGGCCTGCTCTTTTTACAAAAGGGAGATTAGGTAGGAATAGGCCTACAAGGACCAAATGGAAATTTTTACTTGAAATAAAGGGCAGGGCTGAGAGAGAGAATTGGAAAGGGAAGAACTCTTTTCACTGTGTGGTTCAAATCCATTTGAAGGCAGTGTCTGTGTACCACTGATAAACATCTCCAGTGTTACTTAGGCCCGAATCATGACTTGAGGAAACGTAGTTTTTGACCCTCCTGAATCAAGTAAAATAAAATGGGAAAACAGAGAAAGAAAGTGTTTGAAAAAGTCTTTTTAAAAAATTGGGAAAATTAAGACGCAGAAACTAAGTTGGAGCAAAAGACACACAAACACAAGGTAAAACACAGAAATTGAAGGGTAACCTGATGCTTGGGAGAAAAGAGAGCTCATGAAAGAAAGACGCAACACTAATTAAAGACTGAAGGGGTACCATATGCGTCACATCCGATTGACACAGCATGAACAGAGAGATGCAGAAAGTCACCCAAACAAGAGCTGAGTCTGTAGGCCACATGGACAGTTATTCATTGACCTCTGTTCTTGAAGGGAAAGAGAGGAGGTGTGAGAGAGTTGGCTGACACCTCTGTTTGTGCCCAGTGAGATCATCACAAGGCTGAACCAGCTGGCTGAAGTAACAGGACCAACTGGAGCGTCAGGTATTTTAGCTACTCTAAAACAAACACATTCTTCTTTTTCCCCTGGGGAAAAAAATGGGAATTTGTCCAGCTGAGTTTTACTTCTCAAACAGTGGTTTTGCATGTGGAATTTGAATTGCCCATCACTTAATTTGTTTTTCTAGAAGGTAATAAAATGTAATTTATAACTGGTAGGTTCAGTGGCCAGGGAGAGTGATAAAATTCCAAACTCAAAGCATTGGTATTCAGTACCTTTAGCTATTCTACTATATAATCTAGTTTACAGCAAAGCAAAGATGGGTCACTTGAGGATCCTATAGTTGCCATTTATACCTCAGAAAATAATTCCTAATGATTGGGGCAGGATAAATAAATAGAAGACCAATAAAGTTCAAGGTGAAAGCTACGTTTAGATCACATCAGAAACTACACATCCACACATATGCTACCTAACATAAATTGTGTGATGTTGCCTCAAAAATTCCACCATCTGGATATTAGTGACTCAGACATAATAAACAGAAACATATTAATAATATACTTACTATGTATAATATAAAACATATTTTAGTATTTATTTTCATAAAGTTAAATTATATTTTTATAATAGTGTATATTATATATTTGTACATTATACATTTTATACATTGTATAATATATTTATATATATATATATATTTTTTTTTTAAACTTCAAAATGGTGTTTCTCAAATACTGTTCCAAATATAGCTTTCTGAATTTTCAGTTTCTTTCAATTTGGGTTTGTTCTCACATAAATGGAACAAAATGGGGAAACAAAACTATGATAAGACTTCCTGGATTTTAGCGTACATTTGAAAAAAAGTTCTTTATATTTATGTACTGTATTATGGTCTGTAGAATATTTTCACATGCATGACTTCTCCCTGCCCATCTTCACCATGACCCAGTGAGGCAGGTGGACTTTGCAGGGGAGTTACAGGCAGCAAGATTAAATGACTAGCTTAAGCACAACATAGCCCATAAATGCAGATGACATTTAAAATGAGCCGGTGTTGCAGCTGGCATATTACTAGAGGAAGAGAGGCTGGCTGTTCCCTCTGAGACTTCACAGGTGGCCTTACTTCACTGGATCTCCAGTTGTAGGATCTGTGTCTAGTCTGTCAGTGTCTCAGAGTGTAACTCTCAAAGTCAACTGAAGCGTCCAGACCAAACCCATAAGAGACCAAAGTCTAAACCAGAAGGCTGGTCTATTTATTGAGAGCCATTACTGCCCTGTGAGCCAGTCAGAATGTAGTTGCTGACACCACCGTGTATTCTCTCCCTGCAGACAGAATTACATGGGATGGCAACTATAGTCATGAGACTGAGTGATCCACATGACGGGAGGAAAGAAGGCAGATGCTGAGGAGTGAACGAGGAGAAAAATCACATGTCTTGATACTTAACAGTGTGCCTTTCATTACTATCATCAGTGACATTATTACCAGTATTTATTATCATCTGTCCTTTTCTAGAAAGGAAGGACTTCAGACCTGAGGAGTTTAATTAACTTGCCCAAGCATTTGTTTGATTTCATTTCTAGGTACTGCTTTTGAGATGGTGTTCTCACCCTTGGGCCAGAGGCCAGCTACTCTAATTACAGCAGAGGAGAGAGGAAGCTTCCCGTCACTTGCAAGGAGCAGGTCCGTCTATGGATTAAAAACCCCCACATTAAGGACCAGGTAGATGCACCTTAAGTCTTGGCTCCTGATTGACAGCATCATTGAATTTGTTTGTGAATTTATTAAAATGATATCCCCTGAACTGTGGCTTTCTCTACGGGTGCTCTCATGTAATGGAGCCAGACAAGAGGGGGTTCACAACTTGAACTTCAAATTAAAAAAAAAAAAAAAAGTTTGAAATTCTTCATTAAAAAGCAGCATAAATACTGTATTACTAATATTTAATTTGATGAGCAGTAATGGGGGACCCTTATCCTTTTTCCTCTTGTGATTTTAAAGCTTCCACATTAATTTTTAGAGGCTTAAATATATCATCTCTCCATGACTGCATAGGTTTTAATTATCAAAGCAGCTACATCAGTTTTTATCAAAAGCAGAGTGACCTTATTTTATAACTGAAACAAAGCCCATAGCTTGGTCCCAGCAGCAGGCAGTTAATAGGTCATTCCATAAAGATTTATATAGACTTTGTGGACAGAGGAGAATTTCAAAAAGGGTCAGTTAAACTTACGGGCTCACTATTTTTAATCACTTTAGCAAGTTAGGATTTACTACCATTAAAGGCTGTATCCTGGCCAAACAAGGTTTGTTTCCATGAAGACTTCTCCCCCACAAAATCTCAAAACAAAATAAACAACAACAACAAAAACACTGACATTAAACCACTCAGAGAATAGTAAATTCAGCAACTAATTTTAACATTTCTTTGGGGAAAACAAAAATAACCACCAAGTTTTCTTTTGTTTCAGCACAAAGGTGGCTTCACTGTGGACTAGAGAAACAGGCAGTGTTCCATGATTGTGTTTATGCACCTGACATAAGAACATATTCTTCCAAAATGAAAGCAAAACTAGGGCAGAAATAGTTAGGTGTTGGAGGGAGGTGGGCATATGTGTAGGAGAAGGCGAGGAAACTCTTCTATTGTCTTTTAGATTTAGTAATATCAGTATCAACTTGTCTTCCAGCTCACTTTGTTGTTATGAAATTCTCCAGGAAAAAAAATATGTGATGACAATCCTCAATTCTGCACCCCATTCCCACACTCACGATCCTCTCCCCTAACAGAGTCTGTCACCAGTGCCTTTCCTGCGTGTGTTTTCTCTCTAGAATAACAGCTAAATCTGGAAAAGGTCTTGGCCACAGCTCACTGCTTCAGTGACTACCTCAAGGCCAGCTGGGGACTGACAGTCTCAGACCCCGACCAGTTGCCACAGACGCAATTGCTTTGAAAAGCAGATTCTCTTCTGTGCTAACCTCATGCAGAAAAATGAAAATGGGAAATGCAGTGATATTTTATTCAGTTTCCTTCTGCTCATTCTAGGAAATAGAACCAAGAGGATACATGATTGGAGCAAGACATGGCTTTTCTTAGCAAATCAACACTCCACATGCAGAATCAGTACAAAATGTGGGTTAGAGAGTTTTCTACAAACACATTAAATGGCCATTCTTCATCTTCCTATCACTGAGGGACTGGGGTGATGGCAGAGGGGGAGGCTGGAGGCTAAATAGGTGACATTTAGAGAATAGGCCTCATTATCCTCATTTTAAAACTGACAATCAAACACACATAAGCTTTATAAATTATAATTTTGTCATTACAGACAGAAGTATCCTTTTAAGTATGTTTTGGATGAGCTATGAAAAAAATGTGATTGTTGTGGTACAGAGATATGTTAATTAAGACTGTTGGAATTTTCCGTAATGTAGGGTATCCTTTATTGGCATCCAGAGTCCAGAGCCCCTGTCCTCACAGGTGAAGACATGAGAGGCTGCCCCTCAAAATGGGCAAGATCCAAGCCAAAATGGAATGGAAGCAACATCTTGCTACCAAATAGAATGCACATCGTGCAGCCCTGACACAAGGAACGCAAGCCTCTAATAGCCTGCCTAGTTCCTGGCTCTCTTTCCCCCACAAGCTCATACTTTTCGGTTAGTGGTTTTTGCACCTGCCTGAGTGGCTGTGTCCCCCAGATGAGCTTGCTGGGGTCTGTGTGACTAAATGAGCAGACAGGAGATCCCTCCTCCCCCGTGTAATCCCACCATGTTGTCACTGCATTCTCTTCACTGTGGGAAGGAGAGATCCTGGCTCCCCACAGCCCAGACATCATGTGAACCAGCAGTAAATACCATCCAGATTTATCAGTCTGAGAGAGATGCTGCTGACCTCAGGGATGACAAGAGCTCAGCCTCGGGGAACCAGACTCCAGAATGGGCATCAGATGGCGGGGGATTCAGGGCGGGACCAGACCTGCCTCATCAGTGGCCCAGAAAGCTGGCATCTTGAGAGGGAGGCAAGTTCCTCTGAGGCTGTCTAATCAATTTGGCTTCCTACTACCCCATTGTTCTCGGGGACATTTCTAAATTTCTGCAGTTGCAATGGCAGCCTTGAGTTTCCTTATCTCTAAAATGAAAATAACTATGTTCTAAAAATTTTAAGAGATAACGTATGTAAATTGCCTGGTGTACAGTAACTCAATAAATGTCAGATATTATCATCAAAGATAGACATGGATTTTTTTTAAAAAATTATTAATGTATTTAATTGTTTAGAAAAACAGATTTCACTGTCACATATTCATACAAGCAAATAGTATAGTGTGGTCATATTTGTCCCCTTACCCCCATCCTCTTTCTCTAATAGACAGACATGGATTTTTCAAATAATAGCTGGTGTGTGGCATGTTTCTTGTGTCTCTGAACCCAGGCTCTTGGGTGGGCAAGTGGAGGGACACATTTAGCTTGTCTTTAAATTATGACTTTTATTTCAGTTCTGCAAATGTTGATTTTTGTGTTGGGTTAATTTCTGTGCAATGGAGCTGGCATGAAGGCAAGATGAGCTCCCAGTTGAGCATTTTCCCTTTATGCTCTGCCTGGTCTCTACAAGTTGTCTAATGAATATTTATGAATCAGTATTAATACACGTCTACCTGAGAGAATTGCAGAGCAGTAACATCTGATCTTTCATTCTGTCTCCCCTGTTTTCTGGGGTTTCGATAGCAACAACTATGGTTGTAACATCTATTTTTATTAAATAAGGAAAGGGACAAAATTAGGAAAATGAAAGGCTTGGGTGCATTTGGTGGTGCTGCCTTTTTAAACGTGTATTAACTATTAACGTTAACTTTGTTCTGGGCACACTGCCAGCTGCTTTCCTCATGTTCCATCTTTTAGTCATTGCAAAAACCCACAAGGAAGTTATTTTAGCTTTGCTGAGGATCTAAGAAGTTACGCAGCTCACTTCAAGTTACAGATCCGCAAGTGATAGAGTCCTAATCTATCGATAGCGACAGCTATCTATTCACCTCTCAAAAATTTTTGGAATACCTAATATGTGTTATTCACTTTGCTAGATGCTGAGAGCATAATGGTGAGCAAAGACAGACCCTGTTCTGGTCTTCACAGGGAGGCTGACAAGTTAATAGGCCAATACTCAATGTCAAGGTAGAGAGGATGGGGTGGCATATGTACTCTAGACAGGAAGTACAAAGGCCAGGGGTAGGTAAAAGCAAGAATCTTCTGGGAATCTGCAAGGAGTATGTTGTGGAATTTAGTGCTATATAATAAATAAAGGCACAGGCAGAGTCCTGTGGGCTCTTAGGGGAAGGAGACACTATCTCTGCCTGAGGCGAGTTAGGTTGAATATGATTTTATATATACATATATATTTAGTTGTAGATGAACACAATACCTTTATTTTCTTTCTTTATTTTTATGTGGTGCTGAGGATGGAACCCAGTGCCTCACACATGGTAAGCAAGCACTCTACCACTGAGCTAATACCGCAGTCCCAGGTTGAACATGATTTTATTGGAGAAATTTGTGTTGTCAGACTGATGTTTGGCAAAGGAGTAACAATAGGCTCTGGAGATAGTTACGTTCATTTCTTTGATTAGAGTTTTCCAAAAAGCAATGGAACTCAAGATTTCTCTAGGTTTGTTCCAATTCTTGTGTCCTAACATGAGCTGAGGGGCAGCAATGACCAGGTCAAATAAGACATATTATGTGCATGGGTGTGTGTGTGTGTGTGTGTGTGTGTGTGTGTGTACGTATGTTAGTGTACGATGCATACGGGACCCCAGTGAAGATCTTGAGTCCCAGAGGAGCAAAACATCCTTTTTAAATAATATCAGTTAACCCCGTAGGCCTAACATCCTGTGACAGACTGTGTTCTTGAGCCATGCAGGTACCAACTCATCAAATCTTCAAAATAACCCTAGGAAGCAGGACCAATTACTTCTAATGCTTCAGAGGAGGAAACCGAGGCACTGAGCTGTCAAGTAAGAGAAGACCCATGCTCACACAATGAGTAGGTCATAGAGCCTGCCTCTAAACCCAGGGCAGTGTGGCCCTCCAGGCTGTGCTCTTATTTGCCACCCTGTAATCCCTCCTGCCTTGGAAAGACACTAGCACTGTCAGAAGTCCTTGAAATCACATATGTAAATTATGGAAGATAAGTTCTGTTCTCTGGCAGTCTATGAATTAAAATCGTATATGGGCAACATTGTGGATAAACCTACCACCACCCACACCTGCCCCAGAGTGTTTGACACTTTACCTTTGCTCAAAGCAGGTGTTGCAAAGGCTGTGACCTTTGGTCGAGCAGTCAGCAAACCTGGTGCACTGTTGTGGAAGTGGACTTGCTGCTAGTAGGGGGTGAGTTTTTTCTCCCATACCTAAATGCTGGCTTCTCCTCAGAGAGATTCAAAAAGTCTCTGCCTAAGGTGGATAAAGCAATGACACAGTGACAGTCATTTGTTCCCAACAAAGCACCGTAGGGTTCGTTATGTGGACAGGTTCCATCCCAAGGATTGTAATTTAGTGGTTCACAAAAGGGGCTAGGGCACACAGATTTAAAAGAAATGCCACATGTGATTCTGCTATGCAGGAGGAAGAGAGAACCACTAGAATTGGTGAATCTGTCATTAAGAGAGAACAGTAAAGAATGCCTGACACCATGATGATGATGGTAATAACGCATTAAGACAGTTGAAGTGAATGAATGCTTCCATAAAACCCCTGAAACAAACCCATTTGAGGGTCTAGAGCTCCCAGCTTCTGCTCTGCCACAGGGTTGTTAAGAGACCCATCTTTTATAGGAAGTGGTGACCTGCCTTAGATTAGTTCCTTGACTCTCAACCTTGTGCCCTCTGGTCCATCTTCCCTACAGGCTTTATTAGGAGTCCTCCCTGATGTTCCTTTATCTATACTTAAGCAGTGCATAGTTTGATTGATTACCTCCAATTCCTCAGCTCTGCTGTGTGTATGTGTGTGTCTGTGTGCGTGTATGTGTGTGTCTGTGTGTGTGTGTGTATAACTAATTTTTACTGCTATATTCACCTAAGTGATCCTGATGTCCAGCAGCTACTGTGACTACCATTTCCCCTGCTACCTGTGGGATTCACTGATGCAGGAGGTAAGTCAGAAGAGAAATTCAGTTTAGATGCAGAAAATAACTTTGCATGAAATAGCATGACACACATTTGAGGAGCCTTCATTTTCCCCAAATTCATAGAAATAAGATATTGTCTGTGGAGACACTAGACATTTTGCTGAAAAATAAGAGAAAAAGACCTCTCTTGTTATTATGTTATTATAATGATTAAATTTCTGCTGTGGAAGTGATACAGGTAATTTTGTTTCCTGTTTGTTGCTGAGTCTATCTTCAAATAGAAGATTTGGTGAATCCTTCTGGATAGCATATGTGAATCCTGAGCTTTATTCACATCTATTGGTGAACTGGTTACTTCCTTCCTTCCTTGTATATACATTTCTAGGAAGCACAAAGATCAGAAGGAAAAACTATCTGTAATACAAAAACAATAACAAAAAAAACACCCCAAATTTATTATATTTTGGGCTCGATTAAAAATACAAAGGGCTAAAACTTCATTCTGTGGTCTGATTTTTTTTTCTGTGCTGTTTAAAACCAGTAAATTATTATGATTTTGAAAAATACCAGTAAAGTTGTAGTGCATCCATTCTTCAGTTTACCTTATAGGGAAGAAGAATCCCACAGTATCTTGTTAGTAGAACCTCTGTGTTTTTAGCATTTCTTCATTAAGGGTGATATGTCTATATAGCTGATGATAATCAAATAACACTTTGGATTTAGGTAACACAACATGGTGACTGGTCCTAAAGGAGAGGAGCCCACTGTACTATTTTGTTTTCACTCACCTGAATGAAAAGGGACGCAATTGAAGGTGGTCACAAGTGAAGTTCTGTGATAATGACTCAAAATAAGAAGTAGACTATGTGTGAGGAATTTAATATAATACGAGACCTTAAACAAGTATTAACTTTAAAAATGAAGTACTAAAAATGTTTTTGTCTTTGAAAAACACATCCAGAGTCGCACATATTATTATTGCTCTTTACTACCAGGAAATTTCTGGTCTGCAGATTTTCAGGCAAGTTCCCTTTAATGGTTCCAAATATTTTGTGTCTGTTAGAATAGTCCTATTCTGGATTAGGCTGAAATTGCGCAGCACATTTAGAACTTTAAAATCTACATCTCATTTGCATTTTGGAATTGCTGTAAATACAAAACTTCAAAATTCATAATTGGAAATCTGTAAGTCCTTTATACCTTTTTCACGCTTGAAGCTACTAAGTAAAGTGACTTTGGAATAATAGCTCCTTAATTTCCAGCATTTGTGCCTCAGTTTGGTTGTATAATATGTGCCTACTCCTTAGCCCAGTACCTACAAAATCATTGTTCTCTGAAGGATAAACACATATTGTAACTCAAACATTAGTTTAAAGTAATGCAACCAGGGAAAGGAAAGAAATGTTTGTGCTGTGAAATTTGAGTGTAAGAATTCACAGGTCAACCTATTGGCCTTACTTTTTTTTTTTTTTTTTTTTTTTTTTTTTTTATGTTGCTGATGGAACCTAGGGGCTTGTGCATGTGGCATGTGCTGTACTCTTGAGCCACACTCCCAGCCCTGGATTTACTTGTTCTCAATAGCAGTGCGCTCTAATGAGAGTCACAACTTCTTTATTCTTGCAGTTAGTCACATGGGTGTGTTTGAAAATCCATTATGTATAGAAGTGTGCGAAAATCTGCCATAAAATATAGATAATCTTAAAGGACTAGCATTATTATATGAAAAATGATTATTTAGGACACACTTTTCTGGCATTATTAAAGACTTCTCTCAGATTATTGAAGGTTCCCATAGAAGTTCTTTTGGCAGGGGTTCGGCGGGGGGGGGGGGGGGGGATTGGGAATTGAACTCAGAGGCACTCGACCCACATCCCCAGCCCTATTTTGTATTTTATTTAGAGACAGGGTCTCACTGAGTTGCTTAGCGCTTAGCTTTTTGCTGAGGCTGGCTTTGAACTGGTGATCTTTCTGCCTCCGCCTACTGAGCTGCTGGCATTACAGGTGTGCGACTCGGCGCCTGGCTAGAAGTACTTTTTGATGGGTATTTTAAAAAATCGATATACCTACTCTTTATATATTAAATATAATTTAACTTTTTAATGAACCAGTTTGTGAAAAGTGAGGGGAGGGGAGTTCAAGGGTTATAATCAGAGAGTGAAAACAATATCTCTCCCGCCTACCAAAAAAAAAAAAAAAAATCTGCTTTTCTTTATTGCCATGCATCAAGTTGTCTAGCAGGATTATGATTGTTATCTTTGATCTCCTCCCCTGCCATCCAATCGACTATGCTATCTAAGTGCTT
This sequence comes from Callospermophilus lateralis, assembly GCF_048772815.1. Taxonomy (NCBI): domain Eukaryota; kingdom Metazoa; phylum Chordata; class Mammalia; order Rodentia; family Sciuridae; genus Callospermophilus; species Callospermophilus lateralis. Next base: position 133,348,597 of record NC_135314.1, on the reverse strand, counting down.
TTAAAATGACTGCTCATCTTTGCCAATGCTTCTACTATAGTTCAGGCCATTAATATCATTCTGCTCTGTAGTAAAAATGGTTTTCTAACCAGTTTCTCTGCCTTTATGTAGTCTGACCATCCTGAAGCCCATTCTCCATTTTATAGTCAAAGTTCTAAAACTGGATATCTGATCTAATCATATCTATGCTTGGAATCCTTTAAGGGCTTTCTACGGCTCTCAGGAAAAAAACCTCAATTACTTAATGAGGCCTCCTTAGAGGCTCTTCATGATTCAGTCTCTTGGTTTTTGTCTACTTGATCCAGCTGTTTCTGATTGTCAAAATCTCCCATTCCCATGGTGGGCTTGTCAATCTCTCCTTGCGGGTCTGCTGGTTCTGCTATCTATAATTGAAAACCACGTTGTTTAGGTATTTAAAATTTCTTGATAACAACCCTATTCATTTCTATCAATATACTTGATTTAAAAGAATATTTTTGTCTGACATTAATAGTGTTCCATTGCCTTTCTTTATGTTAGTATTTTGATAGACTTTTTATCCCATCATATTGCCTTTCTGTAATTTAGTTTTTGTGTCATTTTCTAACATTATATACCTTGAATATTATTTTAAAACCAAGATGATCATCACTGTCTTTTACAAATTAATCTAAATCTGTCCTTACTAATATATATTTGGATTTAATTCTAATATTTTATATGTGTGTATTTTGTTTCCTATACCTTTATTTTCTTTATTCTGCTCTTTTGTTTTCTGTTGAATTATCAGGTTTTTTTTTAATATTAAATTTCTTCAATACTTGGCCATCCTTTTCCCTTTGCTGCTTTAGAAGCTTTGGGTTAGATTTTAATTAATATAAAATATTTTAAATACAAAATATTCAGATAAAGCCATAGTTTCTAGCACTCTCTCAAACATGAAAAAGGCCTTAGCTTGCTTTAATTACCCATTTTACACTCACATTTATATGCTTTTTATTTGTTCTTTTTAGTTATACATGGCAGTACAACATATGTTGGCAGATTATACATACATAGAGCATAATTTACTCTATTTATGATCCCACTCTTGTGGTTGTACATGATATGGAGTTACCCTGGTCATGTATACAGATACAAAGGTAGGAAAGTTATAACCATTTAATTCTACTGATTTTGCACATTTATATATTTTTTGGTGTTAAAAATAGCATAAAAGTGGATATTTTAAAAAATTCAACTATATACTTTATTAATTTCTTCCTCACCAGTTTCTCTTATCTCCTATGTTTTCCCCCAGGCTTTTATATTTTTTTCCCTTAGTCGGGTTCTTTTGATGTGAGTCTGTGGGTGGTAAACTCTCTTAATTGTTTACAATTGAAAGTGTCTCTTTTACCTTCCTTAAAATGACAGTTTATGTGGAAATCAAATTCTTGGTTTAGAGTATTAATTCAGCACTTCTAAGTTATCATTAATTTGTCTTCTTATTTCTGTTGTCACTTTTGAGAACTCTAGTTACACTATCTTTGTAGATAACCAAAATTTTCCCTTTGATAAATTAAGATTTCATTTTTATCCTATTGTCCCATAATTTCACTGTAATATGATGAAGGTTAGTTTTCCTTATATGTGTAGTACACATAATGTTCTGATGTTTTCATGAGGAACTTTCAGCTTTATTCTCTTCTCCCTCCTTCTCCTTCTTCCTCAAGCGTAGCTTCTCTACTCTTGCAATTTTTCCTTCTGGAATTCCTATTAGATGTATGTTGGAGTCGCTCAATCTAACCTCATGAATATGAAATTTTCTTCCATATTGGAAAAACTGTTTTTCTAAACTCTCCTCTGGTCTGGGTGAATTCTGTAGTACATCCCTTTAACCCCCTACCTTTTCTCTTCAACTTTGGATAGCTTCAGAGACCTTTTAATTTCAGTGACCACATTTTTGTTTTCTGAGATTTCAGTTAGTACTTTTTCATATTTACCTGTTCTTTATTCAGCTTTAATTTGCTCCCTAATTTCTTGTCTTTTAAAAATGAGTATTATACCATCATTTATTGATTTGAAAATGCAAAAATACGAAGTTTATAAATCTTTGTCAGACAGTTCTGTAGTTACTTTTATCTAGAGTAAACTCATGTTCAGAGTGTTCATTTTGTTGGTTATCTTTCTTATTTTTATGTGTTTGGAATCTAGATCATGGTTAGGTTCATTTTGAGGGGGAATTTTCTCTTTGCTTTTTTATCTCTTTTGCTTCAACTGTTTTGTTTTCTTCTTTTTCTCTCACTTCCTCTGTGCTCACTTCTCCATGTTTAGTAATTTTACCTCCCCAGACCTCCTTTCCAGGATCAGGCCTCATGTTGGCACTTTGATGTTCCTACCCCACAGTGATGTTGGGACTACCACAGAATTAGTCAGGTGGTCAGCTGCTTGGCTTGGTTCCTGGTTCCAAGTCTGAGTCTTTGTCCTTCTGCTTCCCAAGCAGTGGGTGGCAGCAGTTATTTTTGACCCTCTTTCAGGAGCTCTTGGCTTCAAGAACTCAGTCTGGCTCCTGTCCTCCACCTTGTTTGAAGCATCTTTAGTTCATGTCACCTTGCAGGAGACAAAAACCTTAGACTTTGAGCCTGAGATCCTGGTGGGCCTGTGGCTTCAGCCTGCTAAATACTTTGTTTCAGTTCCATTTTTGGGTTCATGGAAGTGTTTATTTTGTCTCTGAGCCTGGTTATATTTTTTTGGCTTTTCTTTAGATATTTTAGTCATCATTCATTGCTAATTGTGTGAGAATGGATAAAACATGACCACTGCACCAACTTGAGCAGAAATATTTCTGTGAGTACCTCTCTTTTTCTCTCTCTAGCTTTGCTTACAATCTACGTTCTAGCCGTAATGAATTACTTTCAGTTTCTAGAAGGTCCTCAAGTTGCATGGTCTTCCTTCAAACACCAAGTTTGAATGAAATAAAGCATAGAAAACAAGCAAATGGAGATTTTTTTAAACAGTAAGCTTTATTACAGATAGCCTAATAAAAAACTAGTTTCTAGACCTGTAACCCAAAAGACCTTGGCAACACTCTCAACCCCTATCGAATATAGCCACCATACAGGAAAATTGGGTCTGCAGAGCAAATATGTACACCAAAATTATTGTCTGTAGCAGACTAGGGCAGAAAGGGAAAAAGAGAAATCTTTAGTACTGGGCCTTTTTGCTAAGTTTACTTCACCCAGTCAAGAACTACTAACTAATGCATGGAACAGTATTCATTAGTCAAGCAACTCCTGAGTGTGAAGAATATCGGTGTAAGGAGCCAGACATGGCACTCCAGTAAAATTTCCTCTTTCCCCCGATGAAAACTTGGGAGTTCCTCTAACAATGCTGTGCACTTTCTTCCTCCCTTAAGTCTTTTCAAAGACTCTTCCCACTTCTTTTCTCTTTGCCAACTCTTACTTATTCTGATGTCTATAATAGAATAATGCCACCCCCGATCTGTGCGGGCAGCTGAACTTAAGGTTGCTCGTGTGAATTTCCTGGGACACCAAATAAAACACAGACACACACTTTACCTTTACACCATGCTTCAGGACAGCTCGTCCGTTCTCGGGTTCAAGCTCCCCAAATGGGAGAGTGAGGAAGAGTCCCAAGAGGCTGGCAAGAGAGAGCGAGCACGTTTGGAAGTGCGCTTTTATTGGCGCGGGGGCTGTGGGGGACCCTCATTCTTAGAAAGTTCCATCCAAAAAAGGACAGGAAGGGCAGGGTTACAAAGGACAGGTGAATGTAATTTGATCCAAGGACAGTAGGACGACATGCCTAGGTCTGAAGACACATCCTCAACTTGCAGGACCGGGGCAATGTCCAGGTCACTATGGTAGTGACAGTCAGAGCCTCTCCACTCTCAAGAAGGAGACTGCAAATCATTCAGAGTGGCTGCCTCCCACAGAATAATGCTAATATTTACTAAATCTCTATTATCTCATTTAATCCTCACAACAACCTGATGAGGTTGTTTTATTTTAATCTTGTGGATGAAGAAACTGAGGACAAGGAAGATTTCCAAGGTTTCCAAGATCACACAGGTAAATAGTGAAGATAAGATTAAGCCTGAGTTCCTCCAGTCCCAGATCCCGTGTTCTTTTAGTCATATGCAACTGACTCCCATAATTTACTCATCTTTGATGCTGACAAGCACAGGATAACATCTGGCAGAGAGTGGGTGCTCAATAATATTTAATGAGTGAATATAATCAAAGAAACATATTCTCAAGCTAACTGCCCAGACTGAATTTACAACAACTTTAATATAAGGATTTACAAAGAATGTGCATCCTCTTTTGGCACCAGATTCCTCTTTATAAAGGTAGAGATGAGCACCAAGTTTGAAGGTGTCTGTAGTGGGTGCTAGATTCAATATACCTCTGCTGTCACTTCTGTCTAGCTGCTTCAATTTTAGGTTTATCCCCCTGGTTGTCCAAGCAGACAGTTGTACTCTACTGTCCACCCTGCTTATGACCCTGGTATAAGCTTGTTCATCAACTGAAAGAATGAGTTACTTCTGGTTCCTGATCATTTACACTTGTAAACCTACTGATGTTTCACATATAGTTACAGACACAGGACCAGCATGCAGAGACATGCTGTGTGTTAGTCAATATTTTTTGTTGCAAGTCACAGAAACTAATTTAAACTGCAAAAATAAATAAATCTTCATAGGCATGTTAGTCAGCTTTCTGTTGCTATAACAAATACCTAAGATAATCAAGTTAAAAAGAAAAAAAAAGGCTTAGCTTGGCTACCAAAGTAAAGGCTACAGATCATGGCCAAGCAAATCTATTGCCTTTTAGTTCTCTGGAGGGGTAATAGATGGCAATGGCAGGGAGGAGATGGTGGAGTAAAACCACTCTCTTTATGGCCAGGGAGTGAAAGAGAAAAAGAAGAGACTAGTGTCCTACCATCCCTCTTGAGGGCACATTCCTAATGATCTAAAAACACCTCATTGGGCTTCATCTCTTAACATTTCCACTGTTTCACAATGGTGCCATGGTCTCAGGATCAATTCTTTATTATGTAGGTTCTTGGGAGACATTCCAGATTCAAACTATATCATTCTTCCTCTGGGTGCCAAAGCCCATGTCCATCTCATGATACAAAATGCATTCACTCCATCTTCAAGAGTCCCCATAGTCTTAACTCTTACAGCATTGTTCAAAAGTCCAAATCCAAATTCTCTTATGAGATTCCAAGGCAAAACTCAGCTATAAGTCTTAATACAAATCAAAAGAACAAGAGACAAGAATCCCAAACACAACGGCACAGAGTAAACATCACCATTCCAAAAGGAAGGAACAGGAAAATAGCAAGGGAAGATCAGATCAAAACAAGACTGAAACCCAGCAAGACAAACATTAAATCCTACAGGTCAAGTGTCCAGGACACACTGTATGCAATGTGGACTCCTAAGGACTTGAGCAGCTCCACCCCTGTGGCTTTGTGGCAGCTTCAGCCCCTGTGACCACTTTCTTGGGTTGACTCTGCCCACTATCTGAAGCTTTCCTTAGGAGGCATTCTCATATTGCTGGGCTTTCTGTCTTCCTGGAATCTTCAATACAGCTTTGGCTTGGCTCTCATGGCTCCACACATCACCTTACCAGAGGCTGCTTATAGAGATTCCAAACCTGCCACACACTACTTGGCCTCCCAGATTTTCTTTTGAAGTCTCAGTGCAAGTCTCCATGACCCAGTAACTCTTGCATTCTGTGTGGCTGCAAATCAGGTTCACATGGATGAATGTCAAGGTCTGCCACCAGTATGATCTGCACTAGGGCTTGCTTGAACCAAGGCTGCTGCAACTTCCGAGTGCCTTGCTGGCTGGACATGAGGAAATGAATTCCTAGACACTTTTGGGAACAGAGTGCATTCATAAAAACCCCTTATCCACCCTGGAGCCAAGCACCAAGGGAGGATGCTTTCTCTTCCTGTGCTCTTCTCTGTTTCATTTGCAGGCATCCTAATCCTGACCTATTAAGATTGGGAAAGGATAGTTCTCCAAAGGAATGCTAGGCACATTTCATGTCTCCATGTTATACAAACACTATCACCATCAAGCAATCTATTATTTTGAATAGAGTTAATAAATTTTTTAGAATGTTTTAGAATTTATAATAAGTTTGAACCTTGAACAACAAAATTTGATCCTTAACAAAATAAAAAATTTTGTATGAATAAGGGAACTCAGTAAGGGATAGAACTAAATTTGAAATCCATGTATTTTGACTACTAGTTCAGTACTCTGTAATTTGTGGTATCTCTTATGTACGTGTGAATAGCCTCATTTTGTTAATAAGTTTAAATAGGTAGAATATTTCCCTGAACCAACAGAGTATTGCCTGTATAAGCAAGATACCATCTAAGTCTTTTGATTACTGAAACAGGTTTACACCTGTAAGTCATTCTGAACTCATTTTATTCATAACGTAGGTAAAAGCATTGCCCCACCATTTTAATTTTTCCAGCTCAAGAGTATGGAGGTATCAGGTCTAAGCAAGCTATTTACTGAAAGAGTAAAGCAGAAAGGTTCTAGGTAAGTGGCAGGAAATCCCAGCTGTTGACCTGTGCATGTTCTGTTCTCTAGGTTAGAAAATAACCCTTCTCTTCTACCTAATTAAAGGCTTAGTTCAGGTGATTCCTGAGCCAGAAAACTTCCCTGACCCAATCCCCATCCACCTCCCCTCACTCTGCTGTCCTGTCAGTGTCTCCATAACCCGGGGCACTATATTCTAACAGTATTCTTCCCATTGGTTTTTAATTGTTAGTGTCATTTATTTCTTCGCACCAGACTGTATGCTCAGTAAGCATGAAGATTGTTTTATTTCTCCACATCTCTGCCACTTAGTAGATGATCTGTCACATACTAGTCCTTCAACTAATGTGTCTCTTATAAGTAAATGAACCTCAAATACTTTGGCTCAGAGAAGCAACTGAAGTTTTTTTTTTTTTTTTTGGCTTTGCTGACTTTCATGAAACTAACTTTAGAAATTCCTTTTTTATTTAAAAATTGTAATTATTAACTCATATTAATTGTATAGATTAGTGGATTTCTCTGAGACATTTCCAAACTTGTATATATTATGCTTTATTCAAATCCATCCTCCTTAATCCCTCCTCTTAATGTTCCCTCAGTCCCCTTACCCTTATAAGTCCCTCTTCTACTTTCAAGTCATCTTTTTTGTTTGTTTGTACAGATAAATGAAAATGTGATTCTTGTCTTTCTGTGTCTGGCTTATTTAGCTTAATTTGATGTCCTCTAGTCTAGTTCATTTTCCTGCAAATGACAGGATTTTATTCTTCTTTATGACTAAATAATACTCCATTGTGTATATATGCCATATTTTCTTTATCCATTTACCACCTAGGTGGATTCCAAAACTTGGCTATTGTGAATAGAGCTTCAATAAAAATTGACATGCAGCTCTTTTGTATGTTGACCTCGTTTCCTTTAAATATATACACAGGAGTCGTATAGCTGTATCATATGGTAGTTCTATTTTGAGTTTTTTAAGGAATCTCCATACTGTTTTCACATTGCCTATTCTAATTTACATTTTATCCAACATGATGTAAAGATTCTGTGTTCTCCATATCTGTGCCATCATTTGTTGTTGTTGTTATTATTATTTTTGATAATAGCCATTTTGACTGGGGTGGAATGGAATCTCAATGTAGTTTTGATTTGCATGTCCCTGATGGTTAAAGATGATGAACATTTATTCATGTGCCCATTGGCCATTTCTATTTCTTCTTTTGAGAAGAAATTCTTCTATTGAGATCTTTAGCCCATTTATTGATTGGATTACTTCATATCTTTGAGCTATAAATTATCCCTGACCTTTGAGGAAAATGCTTCATAAAGAAACCAAGAGTGGAAGAAGTAGGACTAGAGCCTGGTTCTTCCCCTATACATTCAGTGGTCATGTCTGATAATTTCTCCTCTAAATCTTCCTTGGACACTCTGGGAACCAATTTAAACTATGAAGGAAGAGGATAGTAAGTAAATAGTAAATAAATCAAAGGCTTTTTTACATACCAGCTATTTATGTTTTTCTTCTACCCTATGACTTCAGTTTTGCTTAAAACAGGGGCAGACTGTGTGTGTGTGTGTGTGTGTGTGTGTACACAAGGTGTTAAAATTATTTTAAAAATGGATGATTCAATGTATGATTAAACCAATATAATAACTTTTACATTGCAATACATGAGTGGATCTCTGAAATCTGTAGGACTAAATTTTTTGTTAATAATTTAGTAACTCTAATCTCCTACGATATTAACTAATTTATATAGTTTTGTAAAAGGGAAATCACCACTTAATCTGCTACTTTGGAATCCTGTCCGCACCTTTGATCAAAGTATTACTACTTTTTGAAAATGAAATATTCTCTTTAGACCCTCTGAAATGAAATCCTTCTCTGTTACATGTGATTACACAGACACACCAGTTCACATACTGTTTTCTGCTGATTGCTCTCAGAGGGACCGGTGTGTATGTTTACCTAATATCACTAACTTCACCTCTTGAAATCAGACCTTAACTTTTTCAAGTACCAGTTCTTTACATATTTTTAACTTATTTAATTATAAATGTAACATAAAGAGAACACATGGGGGGAAATTATATGTAATATCAGCTATAAATTTTTCAAATATTCTCTTTTATTCCTTTTATGTGCATATTTTTATATACTTATAATTAATGAATGAATTTGCAACTTGCTCTTTTATTTTAACAGTACTGATTCTTTATTCAGTCTTGGCTCTGGAAGAATGTGTGTGTGAGTGCATGTATAAATGGTTTTGATGCTGGTGTAGGAGTATAATAAAATAACTGATGGTATCAATGGTCTTAGAATTGCAGACTACAGTTGGACATCTGCAATAATCACTAATTTTAATAACTGTGCATACTCTCATGATAGAAAAATAATTTTGCAAAACAGGCAAGGGCAAAAAAGACTGTATGACCAATGTGATTCTGCAACCTGTACAATCAGAAAAATGAGAAATTATACCCCATTTGATTCAAATGAAAAAAAAAGGGAAAGAGGGACATATAAGATTTTTTTTAAGTTATGAGGTTGAATTTACAGATGTCACACTTGTCAGCTAGATTATGGAAGGTTTCATATGATTGCTGATGTCAACCTAGGTAATATTTACTTTTCAAGGTTTATATAACTTGCTATTTATCAGATCAATATTTATTTCCTCTGAATTTCTCATGGAAAAGAATAACCTCAATAGTAGGAAACCAAAGTGTTTCTTTTCCTTTAGCTCTTAGTTTTAACAGTAGAGACTTAAGACACTTTGGGAAGGCACTTTTTTTAACCTATGTCCAAACAAAGCTCACTTTGGATAGGGCACTCTTAAGAGGTGGCCCTTAACATTCTTAGATGTCTTTATTTGGTGAAGCAGGGTCAATGACAATAACTTCTTTTGTCATGTGGTAGGTAGTTAGATATGCAGAGCTTCTAGAAATCCTGCAGACTGGAATGTAATTATGAATTGTGCCATTGAACATGAGACTTTTTTGCTTGATTTTTAATCTAAGGCTGATTTTTTCCCCACCCCTGCTATTTAAGGGCCTCCTCTCCAATCCCCAGTCACCAGTAATGATGTGTACAGGGAATGACAACTTAATATTGGAATAAAAATCCGAAAGTAATTGGACACGGGTGTGTGTGTGTGTGTGTATATATATACACACACACACACACATATATACATATATTGCTCAGAAAACTTTTGGCTAAATCACAACATGGTTCTTCTCAATTACATGGGTAATAGAACAATCTGTTGTTTTTAAGCCTGAATTAAAACCATACTGTGTTTTGAGTCTTAGCACCTCCAGACTCATCCCTATTAGCTCTTACGGGGAAGGGTGGTGGTAAGGAGCATGAAGGCGATGACAGAACATGCTCTAGAACTTGAACCATGAGGAAGGCGTTCTCACGCGGGGTGGGCAGTGGAGGTAACTGGGTTTCTGAGAAGGGAACCTAACTGGAAGGACAAGGTTGCCATTTTACTTTTAACACAGAACCTGGCACGTGGCTGGTGCTTTCTATGAACTGAGCCTCGGGTGCCCAAAAAACGTGCCCATAGACTGTATGGGAAGAAGTTTGAGACCCTTTTCCTGAACCCCGGGGACCAATGGTCTATAACCCAAGACAGGACTTCGACACTGGAAGAGTAACCGTTAACCTCCGCCATGAGCATCCGTCAATCTCAGGACCCCCAGATTCCAGCAAAACCTTCGTCACCTGCCTCGCACCCACTCGCCCCAATGCCGGTCAACCCCACCGGAAGGCGGGGGCAAACTCCGGGTTCCGGAGAAGCTCTCGGTCCAGCGCGGTTGACAACCGTCCGGCTCCCGCCCCCAGATCGCGGCGGCAGGACGCTCCGGGGCGCGGGCCGGCTGGCGGCAGAGCCCGCAGCGGCGCGAGGCCGGAGCGCCGGCCCGGCGAGGCGGGGGAGGGGCGGCGGCGGCGGCGGCGCCGGGGCCGGGAGCGTGCGCGCGCACCTCACACTCCGCCGCCCGGGGACGCCCATTCGCCAGTCGGGGCCGGCAGGCCGGTCCGCGCCCCGTCGCCCGCTCCCCCGCCCGGCTGCTCTACGGCGTGCGCCCAACGGGTGTCGGCCCCGCGGCGGTTCAGCTCTCTCTGGGCCTACGGAGACAGGGGACGAGGCCCGGGCCGCAGCCCCGCCCGCGTGGGAGCGCCGCCTCTCCCGCCGCCGCCAGAGCGAGCGGCTGCGAGCTACCGGAGGCAGCGCGGAGGAGGGCCCCGCGGCGGCCGGCGGCCGGGCAGGAAGGAGCCGGAGCCGGAGCCGACCCTCTGCCCGCTGAGGCGCGGTAGCTCCCGCGCGCCCGCGGCCGCCCGCCTCCCCAGGGCGGAGCGAGGAATGAGCAGGCGCCCGCCCCGGGCTCTCGGACCAAGGGCCGGGGCCCGGCTTCCTCCCACGCCGCGGAGGCGCGGGGGTCCGGTCGCTGCAACCGGGCACGGCAGGGTCGGCGGCGGCCTCGCTCGGGGAGTAGGCGCTCGTGTCGACTGAACCGGCCGCGGTGAGGAGGAGGAGGAGTCGGGTGGGGGCGGCCGCCGCGCCTCCCCTCCCCCGCACACGCCGGGGCCGCTCAGTGGCCGCCGGAGGAGGAAGTTCCGCTCCGACAGACCGTGCAGCGGCGGCTCCCGGGGCTCAGGTATTGGAGGCGCGATTGCCCTTCGGACCGACCGTCGAGGGTGCAGCGTCGGAGCTGCGCCCGGCGCCCGGAGCCTGCGGGGCGGCGTGGCGAGGCGCGGGCGACCGCCTGCTCCAGCCTGCTGGCTTCGCCCGCCGCCGCTGCCTCGGCTTTCCCGCGAGGTGAGATCTTCCTCCCTTTTGGGAGACTTCCGAGGAGACCTGCATTTTCGCCCCCGCCACCGCGGGGGGAGAAGGTTAAGAGCCCGTTGAATAGAGACGTCGGAGGAGATTAAGTGGACCTTGCACAACTCCTCGGACCTCGCCAGCCTCCCCTTTGGGGAGGGAGACCACATTTGAGCATCTCACTGGGGTGCGGGATGGAAGAACCCACCTGGCAGCTTTTCTGCAGTGTGGTTTGCCCGATCTACTCCCAGGAATGAAGAGGAGACTTCTGATAACCTGATGAAGTCCTCAGAGCCTAAAGGCAGGAAGATATCACAGGACATAAAACTAACGATCGTTTGGGAGGCCACCCAGGTTTCCGGATGTAGTTGGACGAGCGTGAAAGAGATACCCTTTTTAAAAAGCACAACACTCCTGTGGAAGGAGAAACATTGAGTTTATTCTTGGTTGTTTTTTTTTTTTTTTTTTTTTTTTTTTTTTGCCAAGATTTTGAAAACGGTTCGATGTCTTGTACGTTTGGTATAAGATGAGAACTTTATAAAGTATTCCGTCCGAGAGCCTAACCGATGACTACCCCAGCCCTGCTGCCCCTGTCTGGACGCCGGATTCCACCTCTGAACCTGGGGCCGCCCTCCTTCCCACATCACAGGGCTACCTTGAGACTTTCCGAGAAGTTTATCCTTCTCCTTATTCTTAGTGCCTTCATCACCCTGTGTTTTGGGGCATTTTTCTTCCTTCCAGACTCTTCCAAACACAAACGCTTTGATCTGGGTTTAGAAGATGTGTTAATTCCTCACGTAGATGCCGGCAAAGGGGCTAAAAACCCTGGAGTCTTCCTGGTCCATGGACCTGATGAACATAGACACAGGTTTGTTTATTTCAGAAATTCTGCTGTTCACATTTGGCAGAGCAAGGTACAGTCATTGCATGTAATATGGTGGTGGTTTTTTTTTTTTTTTCTTTTTTTCTTTTTGGGCAGTAAAATGTAAAAGAGCCCTAAGAGTTGCATTGCTAGTTTAAAACTGAGTGGAACCGTGGACTGGAAAGATTGCTAGAGTCCCATTTCAAATCCAGCTCCTTTGTTTATTTTTTAATAAGAGTAATGCTTGTGTTCAGTGTTGTTTGATGTTGACAATTGGGAATGGAGGTTTGAAAACAACCTAGAGAAATAATGGCATATGCTGTGCCTACAGTTTATCAAGAACGTATTGCATTCAGTCATCGTGTCACCATGTGCAATCAGTACATTGACAGCTCCCATGTGTTTGCTCTCCCAAAGGGCTCTAAATCTCTGGCTTACAGTTTAAAACTTAGTACTGAATCTTAGCTTTGTAAATGACTAACATGGGAAGAATATCTGGAATATAACATGGTAAAAAAAAAAATCCTGCTTTTTGTTATTTTCAGGGACTGTGTGTTGGTGTTTCATATGGAATCAGTTTAGTTAGCTATTATCAAGTCATTCACTTTGGGAATCTTGTGGATAGATTTAGGTTTTTCCCTCCCTCATAATTTATTTTTTTCTCTGATATTTTTGTTTCAATAAAAGAGATGGACTGTTAAGCCTTGACTATTAGAATTTGGTCAGTTAAGGGGTTCACATTCTTTCAGATCACAAATCTGAAGTGAGCTCTTGGAGATTATAACCAAATTAGGATGAATTCAAAGCCTTAGTTACAATCCCTTTAAATCATTTATATATTTTTACTCAAAAGAAGATTTTGGGAAGTAGTTTACTTTTTCCAAACCTATCCTATTTATTTTTGAAAATAATTTTTGAGTATGAAGAAAAGTCACATGCTTGAATTCAGTTTTCAGCTTATGTTAAGTTTTAACTTTTAATCCAGCATGATGATTTTGAAAAAGTGTGAGTCCAAGTTAAATACTTTGGAAAATACACTGTTGTAATGTTGTTTTTCCCTTTTCTTAAACTATTTAACTCATTACTTGATTGATGATTCTTTGACTTTTAGTTGAACCTTTTGGAGTAGTTCTACATTTTTCATACCATTCTTCTATAACTAAGTTATTTGGGGATTTTTGCTATTTTCAACTTTTGTATTCTTGTAGATTGTTTCTTTCATTTTGCTTTTTGTGACTTTGAGAAAAGTCTAATGTGATCTATGAAATGTTACTGAAAAATTAGCAAAGTAGTTTTCCTTGACGATCTTATTTCCCATTTTATTTATATAAACTATGATGAATATTTGTAAAATATATATTATTTAGGACTAGCATCCAAGCTCTTTGTCACAGCCATGCATTAACATTATTTATTATTAACAGTAAGCTGTCATAAACTAAGCGGTTTCCTTTATATTGTGTGATCTAAAAGTTTAAATAAATATGGGCAATTTTCAGTTTAAAACATCACATAGTAGTTGAAATTAAAAATTTGAATGAAATATATTTGCATTTTTTCAGGTTTAAAAAGTTTGCTTAAATTGTGTAAGTAAAAAAAATTGTATAAGTAAGAATTCTTTAATTTATATAGCCCATGCATACATGTATATATATTCTTGCTATCTAAAATTCCTAGGTTCCTAAATTTGGAGATTGGATGTAGAGTTCTGATGGCAAAGGGTGGTTTGTGACCCAAATTCTGATTTTTGGAGAGTAAGAATTCAGATAGCAAATGATGCATGTGAAAATTTATTGGAATCTTTTTGGTTCCTGAATTTTGGAAAGTGAGAATTTGAATAGAGTTCAGTTAGTGAAGGATCTCTGTATTGGCTTATATATATATATATTTTCCCTGTGGTTATATAATTTTATTTTTTTATTTTCTTAGTGTGTTTTTTTGATGCTTACTCTCATCTGGAAATGTAGCCCATAGTGATAAAAATTCTGTGAGAAGGAAATGAATTTTAAATTAAGTTTAAAATGTGGAAACATAAAACATCAAATTAATAATGTAAATATTAACTTAATTAAAATATTTCAGAAAGATGACATCCCCACAGAATTGGTTGGTACTGGGATCATCCATATTTTGGGTGTGGATAAAAAGCTTAATTTAGAAGGCATAAATTGACAATTTATCTTAATTTTGTGTGTATGTGGAAGTGTTTGGGGAGATGCATGAGGAACCTTACTTTAATAAGCATGGTCCTTATTCCTTATTAACAGTACTTAGGAGATACTTCTTGGACTGGTGTTTCTTTACTAATGGATCATTTAGTATAGTAGCTTGATGTTTACTCTCTGGAACACTTGGGTTCATACTATAGTTTGCAACTGATTAGATGTGGGATCTTTTTAAACTCTATGCCTAAGTTGTTTCGTCTGTATGACAGTAGCATCTATTTTGTAGGTTGTCATATTGAATCAAATAATACATGCAAAGCACTCAACACAGTTCCTAGCATTTATTTAATTAACCATACATTTTTAGCTATTATCAGTAATCATAATTATAGTTGAATATTTTAATTTGGACTCTGCTTTAAATATTGTATATGTTCCTGAAAAGTTGGGTGTCATTTGGTTTATATCTTAAAAGTACACTAGAATCTTATTGTCTAAAGGAACATTTTATAACCATACCACTGTTAGCAGCAAATGTATATTGCATGTGAGCTGCCAGGCCCTATTTATATGGAGCTTCCTTATCATGGGCATTAAATAAATAATGTTGGTTTCGAAGCATAATGAGTGCAGTGAAGTTGTGATCACAGCACATAATGGAGTTAGAGTTACTTAAAATATGGAGTGGGAGTACAGGGCAGTGACAATTAGGGAGGCTTCATTGGAAAGCAAGGGCTCAGAAACTTTGCGTAGGAAATCACTAAATGAAGTATAAAGAGGGGAGGAAGAAGGGGAGAAGTGGCCAAAGAGGTGACACTTGTGAGACCCCTAAGGTAAAACAGCTTAAGGTCATTGAGGATCTGCTCAGTGTTAAAGTATGGTTGATGTAGAGAGGGACTGTGTGGGGCCAAGTGAGGAGACTAGATGAGAGGTGTGATTTGGCTTGTGTGCATGTTTTTTGGGCCTCTTGAACATTACAGAACTTTGAAGTAGTTGCCAGCATTCTCAGATCAGGAGATTTCACATGAAATTCTGGGTTTCTGATTTCTTTTAAAAGATTAAATAGAGGACCCGGTAGCACCCAAGTTTGCATATTCTGATGGTAACTCTCAGCTCATATCTGGCAGCAACTGCTCCCTCTAGAGGGGCACGTGCTCTTCATTTTATGCCACTCAATTAAGGTGTCAAATAAGTAAATGAAACGAATCAATATTTAACCTGGTTGTTTTTGAGTTTGTAATCCCTAGGCAGTAACCTGGAAGATTTTCTATTTAGTATTTTGGTCTTTATCACAAGTGTATTAATGGGAAGATATTGATGCAAGGGTATGACATGCTCATTTTATATTTTTTTAAAAAGTAAACAATCTCTTTTGTTCAAGAGGGCAACCAGTTAGGAGGGGTTAGGTCACAGACGATATTGACTTAAACTACAGTGGTGATGTGGGTAGGTGAGAAATTAGTGAAGAAAAGAAATTAATTTAAGAGATGTTAAATTGTTCGGTTTTGTAGAAAAGTCGTGGTTGGTTGGAATATGGGGACTGAGGTAGGAGGAGGAGGTAGTCCAGGTTAACTTAGAGGTTTCTGGGTTGTATGGCCATGGGCTATATTTATTTATATTACTTATATTTTATATATCTATGTCATATTTGTACTATATTTAGCTCCTGAATTTATTCAATTGATAGTATATTTTTATGAAGAAACAAGTATGTTTCCTTCTGTTAAGTAGTACACAAATAACCCAGAGTTTTCAAACTGTATTTTATATATTATGTATGATAAATATTACCACCTTGAAGGTGGTAATGACATGTAATTTGGGTTGATTATGGTCATTTGTAGCATTTGTGACTTAAAGTACCTCATATGGGAATTGGTTATAATATACATCAATATTGCAATATCATCATAATTTGTGTATGTAAAAGATATAATTATAATTTTCATTTTTGAAAGTGGAATTTGTTTATATAATGGCTTTATATAATAAACTCTGTGTATGTGCATGTGTGTGTATGTGTGTGTTTCAAAAAAACTTATTTGAACATCCAGTAAGTTTCCTCTTCTAGTCAGAATTTTGTTAGTCTAAATTGAATATTTGAGGTTCAGGAATATGATTACCTCTGATAGTTTCCTCCAAGGGAAGAACACATAGGCTTTGGTGTAAGGAGGACCTAAAGTTGCGTCTTGGTTCTACTAATTAGCTAAGTGACTTTGTTCTAGACATAATTGTTCTAAACCGGGGCTGGCCAATGCAGTAGCTTTTAGTCACCTAAGACTTCTGCATTTTTAAAGTGGCTGGTACAGATTGCAATGAATTTTAGTGAGTTTTTTAAGTTCTTTATACCATGATTTGGAGTTTTGTCTTTTATTACAAGAGTACAGATTTTGTGGCTCCGGAGACTGAGGCAGGAGAAATGCAAAAGCAAGTTGTTAAGCATTTCTGTGATACCCTGTCTCTAAATAAACACACAAAATAGGGCTGGGGATATAGCTCAGTGGTTCAATCCCTGAGTTCAATCCCTGGTACCAAAAAAGGAAAAAAAAAAAAAAAGTACAGATTTTTAAATCTGACTGTTGCAATTTTAATTTTCATGCCATCTTTCCTTATCTCATTTCTCTTCTGTGCCTTTTTCCCCCCTCTATCCTGTTCTCAACTTAAGACTTTCTGCTCCTTGGTTTCATTCTCTAATAAGTCTTTTGGATATTATATTTCCCTTGTAATTTATTGCCCCCACTTGGCTCATGAGTATTTTCCTATTTCCCTTTACTTAGATTTGAATTATTTACGATTTGTTTATACTTGACATTTGTCAACAACAGAGTGGTGTAGATGCCTTTGCTGTATTATTTATTGATTTTTAAATATAGTATTGAGTGAATACCTTTCTAGCTTTGTAGTTGGAGAAAAGTTGATCTTTCAGCTCTCAGTCTGTTTGCCTCTGTTCTGTTGATGATAGGTAGCATTTTTTAGTAGTCTCAACTTTTTTGGTACTAGAGTAGGTTTTATGTAATTTCCAAAGTCAGAGTAGAGTTCGCAGGATAGATGGTCACTAAGATTTTTTTTTACGTCTTGTCCTTCTGTTTGCAGGATAGACAGTCACTAAGATTCTTTTTGTCGACAAGACAAAAAAAAAAAATAGATTGTGGTGGTTCTTCCTTTTGTCCTCCCACAAGAACATAGTTAGGTTTGGAATGGACTAAGTGGAAAAGAAAGTTCAACAGTGCTCTGACTGCATAGAGGTCTCTTTTCCATCTTCTCATTGGGACAGACCAGTGACTGAGATAGGGAACAACTAGAATAGAACTGGGATAGCTTGCTTTCTTTTCTCTTTTTTTTTAGTGCTGAACCAAGGACCTCACGCATGCTAAGCAAGCACTCTGCCACTGTATATCCCCAGTCCATAGTCAGGTATTTTTTGTTCTATGAAGATAAAGTAAGGCTTGGCTTCTTGGTTTTTGTAAAAGTTATGGGTTAGTGGAGAGTTCTTCCAGATTTTGATGTAAAAATTCATAATGGCGGGCTGGGGATGTGGCTCAAGCTGTAGCGCGCTTGCCTGGCATGCGTTTGGTCCGGGTTCGATCCTCAGCACCACATACAAAGATGTTGTGTCCGCCGAAAACTGAAAAATAAATATTAAAATTCTCTCTCTCTCTCTTTCTAAAAAAAAAAAATTCATTATGGCTATTGTTTTGATAGTTTTTAGGTTGTTTTTTTTTTAAAAAAAACATTATTTCTGTGCCTTTTGCGAGTATTATGATAATCTGGAGGAAGCTGTATTTGAGAACTACTCATTAGATGACATTTCGCATACTCTATATTTAAAGTCAAATTTTGATCCAAAACAAAATAACTATGACTTTGCTGTTTTATTTGTTCAGCAGTTTTTTAATAAAATGCCAAATTTATTAGTATGTATTTCATTCTTCTCTTTAGGAATAGACTATTAGTGTGGCATGGTTAAAATGCAAAATGCTAGGGTCTAAGTTCTGATTTTCATGTTGGTTATAGCGAATATTGGATATTCTAGGAGTTAACAATATAAAATGCCCATAATAGGTGAACAGTATTTATTGAATGTTGTTAAATAATTCAAGGAAATAAAATTTGTTCAAATAGTTTGTTTACTCTAAAAGCTATAATAGCCTCTATATAATTTCCATTGGATTTCTTAAGAAGAGTTGTAGAGTTAGAAATATTTACTTTCTCTTATTTACTAATATTTACTTGACTTTCTTATTAAAGTATTAATAGTCCAAAATATTAACATTGATTTGTATCGATTATATAACTTCTATAGCATAGTTTAAGATTTTATTTTTAATCATCACTTTTTATTGTAAATCTGTACTTTAATATTGTAAATCTGTACTGAAATATTTTAGTTATTTTTGTTTAATGTCGTTTCCTAATAGTATATTTTGACCTTCAGCACTCTTGTTAATATAATTTTAGTTATTAATAGCTGAAATAGCCCAAATTCACATATAGATGAATTACTTTAGCTTGCCTGCCATTCTGTAGTCTTTTTTTTAATTAAATGGTTCTTATGTATCATCCGTGATTACACATGTAAAGCATTTTATAGTCATTTGCTTACTTATCTGTCTCCCTTAATAGGACGGAATTCTTTGAGAACAAATGACTATATTTATTTATCTTTGTTTTTCTAATGCTTGAAGTACATTTGATCCTTAATAAAAGTATATTTCTACTGAATAAATATTGTCTGTGGTAAGATGACAGATTCCCTGAGTATAAAAGAATTGCAAGAAAGCATTGAGAGAGAAAATGCAAAAGTAGGAAGAATGATGCCTGAAATTGATAATGCAGTCTTTAATAAAGGCCCTTTATACAAAAGAATAACAGATTAGAAATAAT
Organism: Callospermophilus lateralis; assembly: GCF_048772815.1. NCBI lineage: Eukaryota > Metazoa > Chordata > Mammalia > Rodentia > Sciuridae > Callospermophilus > Callospermophilus lateralis. Next base: position 133,329,304 of record NC_135314.1, on the reverse strand, counting down.
TAATTTTGGGCCTATCCATAACAAATTTATTTTCTGTAAATGTATCTGAAACATTCTGCATGACCCTACAGTGAATTTCTGCCACTTCAAGAAAAAAGGAAAACAATAGAGAATATGTGATGAGTTTTTCCATATATTTAATCCTCTTTAAACTTCATATGAGATCTATAAATTAGGTATCATTGATTTCATTTTTATAGGTATGAATGCTGTAAAATTTTTATAGGTATGAAAAGCTGGAGTTGTTCACATTGAAGTTAAGTGTCTACTAGGAATCAGTAGTATATGATAAGCATTAATTGATTTTTTAATGGGAAAACGTTATGTTCACTGTTGTTTTGAACATTATAAAAATATTTAACTTATAGTTTGGACTGAATTTACATATTTTTTGGCTAGGAAAATCATTTTGCTACTTTAGTTTTCCCTAACTCTGCAAATTCTGTCAGAAAAGTTATTTTTGCCTGCCATTGAATTTTTTCCCATTTTTTTTTTGATTGGTGCATTATAGTTGTAAATAATGGTGATTATTTGAATTTTTGCTGGAAATTTTTTCCTATTGGAACATGGTTGAAATGAAACCTGAACTGGAGATTCATTATTCAGACTGGGTTTTAGGATTTATCATTCTTTATGATAAATCATCTTGAAAGGTTATGTTTTCCATTGATCTGTCTTGGAATGTAATATGGTCCAGAGGGACGGCATCATTATATATTTAAAAGAACATTGGGTTCAGTGTTAAAGAGTTAGGTAGGGGCTCTAGTTTCAGCCTGGTCCTTTGTTGTTGAAGTGTATTTAGATAAGCTGTTAAATTTTCCTATACCTTAATATCCTTATTTATGAAATGAGGGAATTGATTAAGTCTTTTCTTTCAGTTCATGCATATGAAACAAATAATTTTATGAAATAGGGAACTGATGAGTGTGTGGTAATTTAGTTCAACATCACAAATACTATGAAGATAGAATGTAGTCTACTAAATAGGAATTAATGTCATTTGGTATAAAAATTGTTTCAAAATCATTTTAGAATTACTAAAATTTATATGTTATCTGATTATTTACATAATGAAATTGTACAGATTTAAAAAGTGGAAATGAATGAAATGACTGTTTATATATTCTTATTTCTCATTAGTTTAAAAGTATAATTTATTAAGCATTTTGTTTGCAAGCCTGAAAGTAAAGGGTGTTTTTACAAAAGTGTTTCTAGATATTATTTTGAGCTCTGGTTAGCAAGCATACTTTTTCATTTGTTACCTAAGATGTTAGGATAGATTCTGTGGAAAATGGGGTCTTTGAGTAATTGAGGCCTCAGGCCCTGTGGAGACTCATACTACTCCTGAGGCACAATTTTCTTTGATTTAAGACTTTAATTTTCTAACTTTAATATTGAGAGATACCATTGAAAGTGTTCTTTTCGATTCTTCATATTTTAACAAGAACTTTTGGGATAAGTTATACAAATATGGCATTAATAAACATTTACCTTTTCATGACCTTGATTTTTTTCTTCTCCAGTTAAATAGGCGAAGAAGGTGAACATTGAGTAGTTGTCTTCTCTTGGGAACTCTTATAAATATAAATTAATAGAATTTTCATGAAGAGCAGTGTAGTTATATCAACTAATTTAAAGTGCATATTTAAAAAAAATTATTATTATTTTTTTTTGTGGATAGACATAATACCTTTATTTATTTATGTGGTGCTGAAGATCGAACCTAATGCTCCATGCATGTGAGGCAAATGCTCTTACTACTGAGACACAACCCCAGCCCCTAAAGTGCATATTCTTTAGATTTAATAATTCTTCCAGGAACTTATCCTTGGGAAAGTACATCAGGGCACAAAGAAATGTTCCGAAATATCCCTTGAAGCTGTAACATGACATGTTGTAAATGATCCAAATGTCTGTCAACAGAAGATTAAATAAATGTTCCTGATATGTCAGAGATTTTTTGCTTTGCCGGTTTTATAGTTTTATAATAGTGTATTTTGATATATCATAGGTTAAGTCCTCTGTCATTTTTTAATAAAAGTTGTAAGCATCTATAAAACAACAACAGATAATTAGTGAAGGTTGATGCACTATTTAGCTTTGTTATATACAAACATTTCCTTATGTTAGCTGAAGATTAACCTTCTTGCTTTTTCAAAGTAAATCTTTATCCTCATTAGGACAGTCATTCTTAGTACATGTTCTTAAACATAATAAATTATCCTACAGGGTTTTTTTTTCCAGCGGCATCTTTGCTGCTTGTGTATGTTAATGTTAGTTTATATTCATTTAGGTTGTTCCATTATATGAGTGAACTTCAAAATATTTGTATGTTCTACTAATGATGGATCATTTCAGGTTTATTTCTTTGCTTTTTCTTTCTCCCTGCAAAACCATTTCTTTACATGTATTCTTAGGCACATGTGTTTTCTGCAAGTTGCAAATGTAGAATTCATTACTGGATTATAGGTTATGTTCAGCATTGACTCTAAATTTTGTTACTAATAAACGGTGACACTTCAGAGCTATCATTTTCACTTCTACCCATATCTCACAAACCATAGTATTACTAGATTTTAAAACTCTTTGCCAATTTTAGTTTGCATTTCCCTAGTTATTAATGAGGTGAAAATTTCTTTTAATATACTTACTGGTTGTTTGGGTTTTTTAATCTCTTAGTTGCTTTTTTACTTTTTTTTTTTTTTTTTTTTTGCTAATTTTTCTCTTGGGTTGTTTTGCTTTTTCCTTATTCATTTGTAGAAATTGCTTCGACATTCTGGGTAAATTCTCCTTGCTATAGGTATTTTATTTTTATATTTTATGTCTTTAGTTTTACGAAAGTTTTAAATTTTAATATAATTGCAACTGTCATTATTTTCTTTTATGGTCTTACTATTTTTTTTTTAAGGTAGGGAAAATGTTCCAGGAATTATAGTCTCCCATGTTTTCAGTGCTAGTAGTTTAAAATTTTTTTTTTAATATTTAGGGATTTAATCTATTTGGTATTGATTTTTGTTTATGGTGAATTAGGGACTGAATTTATATTTTTCCACATGGGCATCCATTTGTCTCTGTGTTACTTAACGAAGAGTCTTTCCTTTTCCATGAATTTGTTTTGTTGTTTCTACTATATAATATTTTTCATATATTTCTATGTTTTCTAATCTCTTGGTTCTTTCATACATTTCCTTTCGAACAACATGTTATGTTTTGATAAGGATAGCTTTAGATAAGTTCATATTAGATAAACTGCATTCTTCTGTCTTATTCTTCAAAGTTGTTTTTGACCTTCTTAATTCTTAAGCACTTTCATAGTATTTTATTTTTATCAGTTAAATCCCCCCCAATCCCTTTTTACCCCCCACCCGCCAAACAGGGATTGAACCCAGGGTTTTTAACCAGTGAACCACATCCCTAATACCCCACCCCTCTTTTTTTAATAGCAGAAATGCTCTCATCCTGCCAGTATTTAAATTTTTTTTTAAGTTATTGATGGACCTTTTTTATTTATTTATATGTGGTGCTGCAAATTGAACCCAGTGCCTCATGTGTGCCAGGCAAGCACTCCACCACTGAGCCACAATCCGAGCCCATTTGAGACAGGGTCATGTTAAGGTGCTTAGGACCTTGCTAAGTTGCTAAGGCTGGCTTTGAACTTGCCATCCTACTGCCTCAGCCTCACAAGCTGCTGGGATTATAGGTATGTGCCACTGTGTCCAGCTGTCAGGTAAAATTTCCTTAATTTAAAATAACCATTTTAAAGTGACTATTTTAGTATATTCACAGTATTGTGCAACTATCGAAACAATTTCATCACCTCAAAAGGAAACATCATTTCCATTGATCAATACTCCCCACTCTTTCTCCTCACTACCCCTGCCCTCTTCAGTCCTGGCAACCACTGGTTTAATTTTTGTTTGTATGGATTTTTGTGGTCTGTGTATTGCATGTAAATGGAATCATGTGATGTAAGACCCTTTGTGTCTGAATTTTTTCAGTTAGTATGTTTTTGAGGTTCATATACGTTGTTCCATCTCTTATTTCTTCATTCCTTTTTATGGCAAAATAATATTTCACTTTGTATATATACATATACAGTTTGTTGGTGCAGTCATCTGCTGATGGGCATTTGGGTTGTTATCACCTTTTTGACAATGGTAAGTAGTGTTGTGAACATGTTCACAAATGGATTTAAATACTTATTTTCAGTTTTCTTGGGTGTTTCCCTAGGAGTGGAATTGCTGGATCATATGGTAATTCTTGTTTAACTTTTTGAGAAACTGCCAAACTGTTTTCCACAGCAGATGAACTATTTTTCATTTCTACCAGCAATGTACAAAGATTCTAATTTCCTTTTTTTATACCCTCTTTGATACTTGTTATTACCCAGTTTTAAAAATGTTCATTATATCCGTTCCAGGGTTATAAAATGGTATCTCATTGTGGTTCTAACTTGCAGATCCCTAATGACTAATGAGGTGATACATTTTTTCCCCCCATGTATTTGCTTGCCATTGTATATCTTTTTTTGGAGAAATGTCCATTCAAGTTCTTTGTCCATTTTTTGAATTGGGTGGTTTTTCTTTTCCTTATTGAGTTGTAAGAGTTCTTTATGTCTTTGGGACTATAGATCCTTATTAGATATGTGATTTGCAAGTATTTCTTCCCTTTCTGCTGTCTTTTTACTTCTTGGGGGGGGGGGCGGGGGGAGATCACCAGGGATTGAACCCAGGGTCGCTTAACCACCTAGCCACATCCATTTTGTATTTTTTATTTTGAGACAAGGTCTCACTTAGTTGCTTAAGGGACTTATTAAGTTGCTGAAGCTGGCCTCAAACTTGCAATCCTCCTACTTCAGTCTCCTGAGCTTCTGGGATGACAGTCCCCATTTTGCAAAAAGAATGGAATCAGAGGACATAATGTTACGTGTAATAAGCCAGGTGAAGTAAAATAAACATTACATATTTTCTCTCTTGTGGAAATTACAAGGAAAGAAAAACAAAAACAAAACCAAAATGACTTGGAAGTAGAAGTGGGACTTTTAGGGAAGGAAAAATAGATTGGGGAGAGGAGGACAAGAGGGTTGTAAGGAGGGTAGGTATGATCAAAGTTCTGAGAATGTCACAGTGAAAAACATTAATTTGTACAATTAAAACTCATTAATTAAGAATAATAAAAGAATGCAAGATAATTTTGATGACCATTTTAGAAACTGGTTTCCCCATTGAATGGATTTGCATGCAACCTTGTTGAAAATCAGTTGGCTATATAGAAGTAGATTTTATTTCTGGACTCTGTTCTGTTCCATTTCTGTTCCATGTCTGTTCTTATACACAATAGCTTTCATTATTGTAACTTTGTAGTAAGTTTTGAAATTGGTAAGTATGGATATTCTAGCTTTGTTACTCTTTCAGTATTGTTTTGGTTATTTGGGACTGCTGGCAGTCCCTTATGAATTTGAAGGTAGACTTTGAAGTTCTGCAAAGTTAGCTGTTGGAATTTTGATAAGGAATTACTCTGAATTTGTGGATTGCTTTGGGTACTATTATCATCTTGACAATATGACCAGAAGAGGTCTTTCTATTATTTAGGCCTTCTTTAGTTTCTTTCAGCAGTGATTGTAGTTTTCAGTCTCAAATGTTTCATTACCCCTTTTATTAAATTTATTCCTAGATGTGCTACTCTTTTTGCATACTATTGTAAATGTGACTTTTTCTCCCGACATTTTTTAATTGGTCAATTGTAGTTGTACATAATGATGGGATTTGTTGTTACATATTCATACCTGCACATAGTGTAACAGTAGCATTTGTCCAGTATCACTCCTCAGTACTTCCTCCCTCCCTCACTCCCTCCCCAACTCCTTGCCCTTGGTCTCTTTCCTCTGCTGATTTCCCTTTGATTTTCATGAGATCCCTAACCCTCTTGCCCCCACCCCCACCACCCCATTCCTTTTCTTTTTCCTCTCCAGCTTCCACATATGAGATAAAGCATGTGATCCTTGACCTTCTTAGTTTGGCTTATTTTACTTAACATAATGGTCTCTAGTCTTGTCTGTTTTCCTGCAAATGACAATTTCATTTCTCTTTATGGCTGGATAAAATTCCATTGTGTATATATATACCACATTTTCTTTATCCATTCTTTTGTTGATGGACACCTAGGCTGGTTCCATAGTTCGGCGCAACTTTGCTCAATTCATTTATTAGCTCTAATAGTTATTTTGTAGATTCTTTGGGATTTTCTATATAATCTGTGAATAGTTTTAGTTCTTCCTTTCCAATTTAGAGGCCTTTTTTTCTTGACTGATTACTCTGGTTGGAACCTCTGGTATTAAATAGCATTGGTAAAAGTGAATATCTGTCTTATTCTTCATCTTAGGAAGAGAATTTGTCGTCAGTCTTTCATTGTTAGGGATAATATTAGCTTCTTTGTGGTGAAGAAGTTTCTTTTTATTTCTGGTTTGTTGAGTATATTTATTATGAAAGGATATAGGATTTTGTCAGATGTTTTTAAAAAATTTATTTGTTTACTTATTTGTGTCAATTCAGATGCTGCTGTGTTTTATTCCCTTCATTGTATTAATGTGTTGCATTACATTTGTTGATTTTCTTATATTGAGCCATTCCTGGATTTCTGGAATAAAGTTCACTTGCTCATGGTGTATAATCCTTTGAATATGCTGTTGGAATCAGTTGCTGGTATTTTAATGAGGATTTTTGCACTTGTAAGAGATTTGTCTTTAGTTTTCCTTTTCTTGGAATGCATTTGGGTGGCTTTGGTGTCAGGATAATAATGGCTCCATAGAATGAATTAGGAAGTGTTCCCTTCTCTTTTATTTTATTTATTTATTTATTTATTTTTTAAAGAGAGAGTGGGAGAGAGAGAGAGAGTGGGGGAGGGAGAAAGAGAGAGAGAATTTTTTTTAATATTTATTTTTTAGTTATCGGTGGACACAACATCTTTATTTATATGTGGTGCTGAGGATCGAACCCGGGCCGCACGCATGCCAGGCGAGCGCGCTACCACTTGAGCCACATCCTCAGCCCTCTCTTTTATTTTAATGACAAGTTTAAGACTGATTGGTGTTAATTCTTTAAATGTTTGGTGGACTTCACTTGTGAAGCCTTCTGGTTCAGGGTTTTGCAGAATTTTATTTATGACTTGCAGTCTCCTCAGGTAGATGAACAGGAGGGCTTCTTCCCAGAAGTGACCAAGACAGACTTTTTTAGCCTGTGCTGGAGCACATACCAGTTTTTAACTCAGGTGTATAAATAGAAGAGAACAGTAGACTATGTAGCTGAGTGCCTTGCTAAATTCCAGATCTCTTCCCAGATGCTTGGAAGTGCCTTCTTTTTGAGTATGTAATAGTAAATAGTAATTATGGGCTGGTTGACTACCTTCCTACATGTCACCTTGTTATCTGTGCCATATTCAGAATAACTTGGGGTTTTAAGCATATAGGTGGGATTCTTCTCAGTTTTTTAGTGGTATTGGTAGGTCAGCATTTTCCATTTTATTTTAATTGTATTGCCTTAGCAAGCTGGTGGGGCGGGGAGTCAAAAACCTGGTTTTATTCCTAGAATATTTTCCATTCACAGTATAAGAATTACAGAAAGGAATCTTTTTGATACGGATAGTAGAAATCAACTATAACACATGCAAAAAATTTATTGGAAGGATATTGGGTGGCTTTCAGAGTTGAATTTAAAGTCTGGAGAACTAGGTTTAGAAAATAGTTATTAAGTAAAGCCAGACTTCATTAAACGAAGCCAGACAGAACCACACTGAAGGTTAAGGAATAATTAGGTTCCATTGTCATTGTTTTGCTAATCACCAAGCACTGGTTATAGCATTGCTACCTCATGACACTGGATACCTCTATTTCCAGAGTGGTTTCTTAAAAAGTTTTAATAATATTGGAAAACCTAGAGAATTCTGGATAGTGATAACATGAATGGGATTCTTAAGATATGAACATAAACTCATCAAGGTAGAAGTAAAGGAGATTCCAGGGTTTAATGTGCATAGTCTGGAAGGTATGAAAATACAGAATCTGTTTAGAGGGTGGTCAGAGTTGCATGGGGTATTTTTAAAGGCAACAGGGCTGGTAAGGGAGGCTGGGTCTTTAGTTTAAATAGGGATTGCCTAAGAAGAGAAGATAATTTGTTTTCTTATTTTAATAGGTGAAAGGTACACAGCTATGATAGAGTAGAAAAACATTACAGAACCAGTGTTACTGATCCTAATACATTTCTATCCTAAGGAAGTAGAAAGGAGACCTGATACTGATCTATTTGAGTTGCTAGATGCTTTTAAAGATGAAGAAGAATGTGCTTCTGTCCCAGAGTATAATTCCCCCAAAGTGCAAGATAGTCATTCTTTAGAAGTTAAGGTATTTGACATTTAGTTCTATATAGGAGGTATTGTTTACATTTTACAGCCCTGCAGACTGAGGTATAGAATTTAACTTGTTCGAGATCATGTAAATTTCAAGTTTCTCTGACCCTACAGATCATTAAGCAGAATTTACTGATGTTTATCAGTTAATCTGTAGATTATAGCCTAAGTAAATAAAAGATTATCACTAGACTTTTGAAATGTCATCCTTACTCTCAGGGAATCTTAAAACTGGATCCCAGATTGGAGCCATTCTTTTTCACCGCAACTTTTTTTTTTGATTGTCAACGGACATTTATTTATTTATTTATATGTGATGCTGAGAATCGAACCCAGTGCCTCACACATGCTAGGCAAGTGCTCTACCACTGAGCCACAGTCCTAGCCCAACACTGTAACTTGATTTTTTTTTTTTTTTTTGAGTTCACTATACAAGACAGTTTCCTTTGTGAATCGCACACAGTATTATATTGTATAGATATTTAGTTGTTTCAGCACCATTTGTGAAAATGAAGACTTTACTTTTTCTGTTGAATTTTCTTTGTACCTTTGTTTAAAACTAAATGACCATATATGTATGAATCTGTTTTTGTACTTAATTGTGCATTTTTATGCTACTACTGCATTGTCTTTTTAACTGTAACTTTATACTAAGTCTTGAAATCAGGTAGCTTAAGCTTCCAGTTTCTTTTCTCTTTTTAAAGTTGGCTATTCTTGGTTGCATTTCTATATAAATTTAAAATCATCTTTCTAATTTTTCTGAAAAATCCTGCTGATTCTTTTGTTTGGATTGCATCAAATCTGTAGATTAATTTTGGGAGAATTTTTATCCTAACAGTATTGAGTCTTCAGTTTACAAACATGCTATAACTTTTTACTTATTTGGATTTTCTGTAATTTCTTTTCAGCCGTGTTTCATAGTTTTCAACATATAGGTGTTAACACATCTTTCTTAAACTTTTTAAAGCAATTCACATTTTTTAATGCTATTTTAAGTGATATTTTTAAAATTTTGCTTTTTTTTTTCCTTTGCTGGTAAATAGAAATACATCTGATTTGTTAATATTGACTGTTGTTCAATGATCTATCTTACAAAACTAACTTCAAAACTAACTTACTGTATTTTATGGCTTTGTTTTTAAATTTTTTTTTGTAGATTCCACAGAATTTTTACATAATCATCTTTCCTATCAACAAATACAGCTTTATTCTTTCCTTTGTAATCTACATGCTTTTATTTTATTTTTTTGTGCTCTATTACACTTTCCATAGAGTGTCTGATGTGTTATTGAGTTGATGTGGTGAGAGTGGGTATCTTTCCCTTGGTCTTGATTCTAGCAAGAATTTGTTCTGTTTTGCATCAGTAACTTTGATGTCAGCCATAGATTTTATACAGATGCTTATATCAGTTCACTGGTATTCTTAGTTTGATGAGGGTTTTTTTTTTTTTTTTTTTAAGTCGGGTGAATATTTAATTTTTGTCAAGTGTGTTTTCTGCCTCAGTTAGGGTGATGATATTATCATTTTTCTAAGTCTGCTACATTGTTTGATATTTGACTATTAAACACCATTTGGGTCATTGTTTATTATATAATTCCACTAGTGGATTTCTCTGTTCATGAGGGATATTAATTAGTTTCTAATTTTATTTACTTATTTTTACTCTGATTCTGTATCAAGGTAAAGTGGTCTCATAAAATGAGTTGGGAAGTTTTCTGAAAGAGTTTCTATGTAACTGCTATTAATTTTGACCAAAATCCTTGGTATAATTCACCAGTGAAATAATATGAACTACAAGTGGATTTTTTTGTGTGTGTGTGTGTGTATATGAGAAAAGGTTTTATACATTGTTTTTTAAAATGGATTGTAGGCTGTTGACTATTGAGGTAACCTGTTTCTTGAGTTTATTTGAATAGGATTTTTTTAAACAAGGGATATAAATTGATGAATTTTGGTATAAAGTTGATATACTTTCTTTCACTTTAATATTTGTCAGATTATAGATATGTCATTTCTCTCATTCCTAATATTGATAATTTGTGATAATTTCAATGCCATTCACTCAAGAATAGGAAAAAAAAAAGTAGAAGGAAAATATGTAAGAATATAAAGGACTTTAACATTATCAACCAGCTTGACCTAATGGATGTTTATGAAGCACTCTACCCAAAAGCAAAATTCATGTTCACGTTCAAATGAAGATGTATGTACATAGACCATTTTGTGGGCCATAAAACAAGTGAAGGACTCAAACAATATAAAGTATGTTCTTCGTTACAATGGAATTAAAATAAAGATCAATGAGATGAAGATACTGAATAATCTCCAGATATCTGGAAATTTAAAACACTTAAAATCATAATTTGACCCAATAATCATGGGTGAAAGAAGAAATCAAAAGTATAATCAAATGAGTGGTCATTCTTCCAATATATCAATAGCCACGGAATTGTATGCTTTAAATCAGTAAATAGTATGTGTTGTATAAAATGGTCATCTTTACTCCTACTCTTATGAACTATTGCCTCATATTAATATAGCTGCTCCCACATTCATAATGAAACATCTTTCTGGAGGTATACCTTATACAACATAAAATTCACCCTTGTTAAGTATATAGTTAGGTGAGAGCTTCATCTGTCTTCCATAGGCTGATGATTTCCAAATCCTCGTTGTCAGCCTTGTACATCTGAACCTGTGTGCATTGTAGACTTTTTAACTTAGCATGTCTCAAGTCATAGTAGTTTGTCTCTCTTTGTCCACATAACTTTTTTCTTCTTTATTCTCAATCTAGTTAATGGTACCCCTTTTTTCTAGTCAGTACAGTGAAAAACCTACTATTTTAACTTCTTTTCCCTTTCGTATTTACTAACTTGCCTTAAACTGGTTCTGCCTTTCTGAGGTCTCTGATATTCAGTCCTCCTTCTTCATATCTATTTTAGATACAAATTATTAGGTGATTGTCTTTTTATTTTTTATTTTTTGGAACCCAGGGGCAATTAAACACCCAGCTCTTTTTTATATTTTAATTTGAAACATGGTCTCACTCATTTGCTTAGGGACTCTCTTAAATTGCTGAGGCTGGTTTTGAACCAACAATCCTCCTGCCTCAGCTTCCCGAACCACTGGGATTACAGGCATGTGCTTGTGCCTGGTGACTATTTTCATTTTTTGCCTGCATGCCTGCTTCTAGTCTTGTATCATCTCCCTTCTCTCCTCCACTCCCAAGTCAATTTTGAGGAGGTCCTCTTTTCAAAATTTAAGTACAATTATGACACTTTCAAGTTGAAGTCCTTCAGTGACTTGCTTTTGTCCTTAGAATGCACTGTAAGCTCTCTTCATAATTGAGCTTTTGCTTTCTCTGGTTTCCTTGTTAAGCTTAGTATATCCTACTTTACTGTACCCTCTTCCACCCTACATACTATACTTTAGTGGTTGTATTAAATTAATTTGCTATCTGGTATGTTATATAACTTCTTCATTGCCTTTGTACAATCTGCTTTCTATCCCTAGAATGTCCTAATTTTTGTGATCTGCCTGGCAAACTCCTGTTCTCCCCTTTCTGTTTGAAGATCATGTATTCTTTTCTGCCATTTCCCTCTGTAAATGTGCTTTCCAGTCATACTGGTATGCTTAGAAAATGGCTATTCTTTTTCCATGTATATTTTACCTTTCCTATGATAGTTACTGTTGTGATTCTCACATTTTGTGCCTATTTTATTTATGAGAACCCTTTGAGCAAATAAGGTGTCATGTTTTCCTGTGTATTTCCTGCACCAATTTCAGGGCCCCTCATGTTTGGAATATGATGATTGATCATTATTGAGTTAAGCTAAAATTAATTTAATAACTTATCACCATTGATTTAAACTGAAATTACTATTAACTCAAATCCTATTAAAGTTCCAGTTAGAATAATCTATAGTTGTTCTCTATGTAAATGAAATCTTTGAGTAGCCAAACAAATGGTCAGCCAAACTTTAGAGACAGTGAGTTGCTGTTGATGTCCAGGGCCTGCATTATTAAAATGGAAGCATTTTGGTGTTATATGGGAATCATGTGATCAAAGCAGTTGGATTTAGTGTTGAAAGTTGAGGTTCAGTGGACTTCTCAGTGTTTGACATTGAGTATTTTTTAGACTTTTTTATGTGGCTGACCAATTACCTCTATTGAGAAATAGATGTTCTTTTCTATTAAGCTATCTTAAGAATAGTAGGATTCATTCTTATGAAATGGGGAGCCCAAATGTGATACAGTTTGTGCTGTTCATTCTTACCTATAATCAGTACACTGGAAAACACACGATTTGGCTTAAAATGATAACATTCTGAAAGTTCTTTGTTGTTTATATAACTGTATTATTCTGAGCAGGTAGAGTACATTCAGTTGCTGCTAAGAATCATATTAGGCAGAATTTGTGAACAGCTCCATTATAATAGTTGACATCTTGGTTACCTCCAAGTTTAAGGAGTTATTTCATGACCTTGAAGGTCATGATTAGCATTTCTTTTTGGAAAGGCTTAAATTCCTTCAGACACTTAGCCACTAAGCTCTATAGAATGCTTCTGTTTTAGTGTTTTCTGTACTAGTTGCTGACTGACCTGTAGACATTCCTTAAAACCATTTTTGGCCTATGTTGTATATAGGTAGCTGTTTACATAACTGCTTCTACTGTTTTTATTGTGCTTTCCTGGATTCTCTGAAATTTCTCTTGAATATTATGAAAATATAGGATATTTGAGAAGGTTGTTTAATATCTAGCATTATTTAAAAATTTATGGTATTAGCTGTCATTTATCTTTTAAAAGATCATATTACATTATTGATTCTTTTTGTTAGCACATAAGGGTAAGGGTAAATTATTCATGAGTTTGGGGGGGGGAGTAATAAGAAAAAATTTAGTACAGTCTATAATGGTTGAGAATAGTTATCTTAAGTCCATATGGGCTCACATATTTCTTAAAACTTTAGTCAAAAGAACAAGGCCTGGAACTCTTAGCAAGAGGCAATTAATGTGTAATGGTGTTGGTATTGCCATAAAAGAAAGTAAGTATCAGTGGAAATTTGAAGACTTGGAATCTAGAAAGATGGGATCCAGTAGGTAGGAAGAGAAGAAATTACATTACTGAGTATCTGCTGTCTGCTAGGTAGTTTTGTTCCCTGACTTCTTGCACTCTTATTTATAACGATTCGTTGACTATTTTGGGTTTTCTCTGTAGAAGTGATATTGCTTGTGACAGAGGATATATTTTTTTAAACTTTCTTTTCCTTATATTTACATTTTTTGTTTAGTTTTATTGACTAGGACTTATACTACAACCAAATAGAAGCTGTGATGATGAGCATTCTTATTTGTTTCCCTCATTTGGGAGGGAATTGCTTCTGTAGTTTCATTATTAAAAATTATACTTGCTGTCATTTTGAGAAGACATCTTTTATATAGTTAAAAATCTCTTTTTCTTCTTTGCTGTTAGGTTTTGGTATCAGAAATGGTGTTTTTTTTTCTTTTTCTTTTTTCTTTTTGGCTTGTTTGTTTTTGTTTTTGGTAGTACTAGGAATTGAACTCAAGGCCATTCACATGCTAGACAAAGTACCCTACCATTGATCTACCTCTCCATTAGTCCTGGGTGTTGAATTTTACCACTGTCTTTGTCAGTTTCTATTTTTCTTATTTTACCTATTAGTAGATAAGTTATATTGATAGTATGAAGCATACTGGGAGAAATCCAGTTAGTTTTGATGAATTGTCTTTTTTCTGATTCCTAATATTGCTGATTTGCTTTGCTACAATACTGATTTTTAATTTTGATATTGTGTTCATGAACAAGCTTAGCCTGTGATTTCCCTTTACCATATGAGTTATTCAATCCTGTTTGGAGATGTTGAATTGGAGGTATCTGGCAAATATTCAATGGTGATAACCTACGTAGTGTTAGTCATTTGGATCTGGAGTACTTAGTTACCTGTTGAAGGCTGAACATATGTGTTTTGATATAATTAAGAAAGTACAGTTGGTTGATGTTAATAGGAGGAGTATGTTGGGGAAGAACAGAAGTGGCCCAGAGAATGGAATACAGTTTTGGTGTTAATAGAAGATGGTAAAGTCAGGTGGTAAGCTTATTGGAAAGGCATGTTTGAGGAAAAGAGAATTTTGAAGAAAGGATAAGCTTAGCTATCAATTTTTCACTTTGGTGTATGGAAGAATTATGTAAGGTCTAGGAAATAGAAACAAGTGTAGTACTCTTTAAAAAGGTATAGTGGTGAGAGGAAGGAAGAGGAAAACAGTGAAGGTAGAGTTAGAGGCAGTTAGGAGGGAGGTTTTTATTTATCTACTATTTTTTAATTGTTCTAATTACTTATACATATGGCAGCAGATGAATTTTGATTCATTGTACACAAATAAAGCACAACTTTTCATTTCTCTGATTGTACACAATGTAGAGTCACACCATTTCTGCAATCATACATGTACCTAGGGTAATGATGTCCATCTTATTACACCATCTTTCCTACTCCCATATCTACTTATTTTAAAAGAATGAGTGAGACTTCATGTTTCTAGGTGAAGGTTTAAAGTTCTAATTGAAAGTGACTACAAAAGGAAATAGTTTTGCCAAATAAGATCTCAGTGTAATTTTGTGTATCCCTGTGTAATTTAGCATCATTTTTGTTCTTCAGAGTGCCTCCACACATGGTTTATTTAAATATTCTAATTGGACAAGGAAATATAGTGGTAGTTCATCCCTGTCAAGTCAACACTCAAAATACTAACTAAAAAGAGCTTCAGGAAAGTAGACCATCTAGGATGGATAATGTCTCAGTTAAGATTAGGTAGGTTACTTATCGATTACAAAAATCACAAAGTAACAGTGGCTTAACCAAGATAGAGGTTAATTTCTGATCAGACACAAAAATTTTGTAGGACAGTATCAATAAGAGAGGCTAATAGTTTTTATTTAGTAGGAACATTTACCTTACAAAACAATTGAGGGCTCTAAGGCTAAGGAAGAAGTCGTATCTATTGGGAGACAGTTATTAATATCTGTGCAATCAGTAAGAGACAATGTCTTACATAAAATTCCTCTCATATAAAAAGCAGCATTTGTATGGTGTTTAAGAAGTCAAAATGCATTTGTTTATATCCAGGCTTTCTACTTTCTAGCTCTGTGACCCTGAACAAGTCACTTAATTTTTCTCTTTGTGCCTTGTTATTTTCACAATAAGAAAAAGAAAGGTTTTTAATAGAGGGTTAAATTAGTACAAGTACTGGTAAGAGTATTAAATAAGGAAATCTAAGTAATTGACTAAATCAGTTGCCTGGTATATGTAAGCCATAATTATTAGTTTTGTTGGTGTTTGCCTTTGCATAGTGTGTTTTCCCATCATCAGTGTGTGACAGTGTGCGTGGAATATTGCCAATCTTGATAAACTCACCTAATCCTCAGGGTCCAGAATTTTTACGGGGGCTTCATTCTGTAGACAATATTGTTTTCTTGTCTAAATTGTTGAACTCAGTCTCTGGATGAACTATGTGACCCAGAGCCTTCGCCCAAAGTTACATTGTTGGTGTTTCTGTCAGAGCTGTCTTCTATCCTAAGACTGTCAGGTGAGGCCAATCCCACTGTGGATAGACAGAGATACTTTATCACATTTGGCAGATTACTTCCCAGAAACCAAAGAAAATAGCCAGACTTTAATTTGGGGAAGGACAGATTCTTTACTACACAGGCAGATAAAAGCACTGATGAAAAAGAAAATAAGAGATGTTTACAGATAAATCTGTTGAAGTTTGTTATTGTTTGGATATAAGGTGTCCCCCCAAAGCTCCTATTGATACAGGAATATACAGAGATGAAATGATTAGACTATGAGAGCTATGACCTAATCATTCGATCCTAGTTTGAATGGACTGACTGGGTGGTAACTGTAGATAGGTGGGGCACAGCTGGAGGAAGGGGGTTACTGGGGAATGCCCTGGAAGGGATGTTCTTCTCTGTGGCCCTTATACCTCCCCTCCACCCCCATGTCTTGACCTCACTATGAGCTGAGCAGCTTTCCTTTGATGGGCCCTACCCCATGACATGCTGCCTCACCTTGGGCCCAGAGCAATGGAGTTGGCCATTGTGGACTGAGAGCTTTGAAATTGTGAGCCCCAAATGAATTTTCCCCCCTCACAGTTGTTCTTGTCAGGTATTTTGGTCATAGTGATGCAAAAGCTGATTAAAACAAAGTTGTCAAAGTTAAAAATCTGGAAAAGAAAGATAATCTAAGTGAAATAAAGGTTCAAAAGAAATGACCCACCAGGAATGGTGGCAAAAGCCTGTAATCCTGGCTACTCAGTTGGCCCAGGCAGGAGGAGCTCAAGTTTGAGTCTTACTTGAAAAACAGTAAGATCTTGTCTCAAAATTCAAAAAAAGGAAAAAAAGAACCGGTACCTCTGGGTTTCATTCCTAGTACCATCAAGAAGAAGAAGAGAAAAGGGGTGACCCAATTGATGATCTAGAAATTGGCTGTTGAAATGAAATTTGAGGAGCCAGTTGAATGAAGATCAAAATGAAAATAAATTTTTGCAGTATATAATAATACTAATTATAATGTACTATTTATTAAAAAAAAAAGAAGGAGTTTGAATGTTCTCATCATAAAGAAATAATTAGTATTTGAGGAGATAGGTTTACTCTGATCTAATTAGTGCACAATGTATACACATGTAGAAACAATGAAACATCACATGGTTTCTAATAAATGGGTATAACTTTAATATATTAGCTAGAAATTTTTTAGTGCCACTAAGTGGTTATTTAGAAAAATACTGTTAAGGAAGAAAGGAAATAAAGTGCTATCTTTCCTATGACAGTTGGAAGGTTTGCTGTCATCCCTTATATTTTGGAGGAGAAGTTAGAAGGAGGTTTGAAATAATTAATGACTTAATGTGTGTATAGAATATTACCATTTACTGAGTTCATTTAATTACCTTGGATCTCCTAGGTCAGTGGATCCAATGTAAGTGAAAGTAATTAATAAAAAGCACTATTTAAAAGTGATATAGTCACGGTAGTATCATCTGTTTTCTTGTCTCTATTGATGAAGGTCCTGATCTTGAAGGTTTTTTTTTTTTTAGTGGTTATGCCAGGTTGCAGAGTGAGTTGGTAGGGCTGGAGCTAAAATGTTTGTCTCCTGACTTTGGGTTAAGTAAAATCCCCCAAGGCCCTTTAATTACAAAATGATTCCTTTTGGAATACAGTTCTCAGGAGTTCTAATTAAATTCCTGAAATTCTGCATTTCCTCTTAAGTACTAGGTGATTGGTCTTTGAACTCTAGTTGATGTTGGTTTTTCTGAAATGGTGCGTATGCTTACTAAACTCTTAAATAAGTAGTGCTTTTTGAGGGACAAGTGCAAATGCATTTATAGATGGTTTAGATTTTCAACAGGTCTTTGAATAAAACTCTTCACAATATTTCAGTAGTACAAGTTCTGATGGAAAAGTTAAACTGTCAGTTCAATAAAGTGAGATAATATGACTGGAGTTTTTTTCTAGAACATTAAAATTTAATTTTTTTATTTCTATAAAAGTTATATAATTTTTAACACATGTTGCTATTAAGTGTACTTCTTGTGGAGGAACAATTGATTCTAGCATTAACATTTAGTTAATAAAAATAATAAATAGGAACCTATCACATGGCAGTGTTATTAACACCCAAATGTTACCATATTATCATGTCATGAATTTTAATATGTATTTGAAGGTGCATTTGGATCGCTCACCCTGAAGTCAGATTTTCTATGTATAGCTCTTGATCATTTATATAGCCTTATGGTGGTCCATAAATGTTTATCTCATAATCACTTTAGATGAGGGTCTTGAAATCTGTGTTTATTTGTATTTAATATTTTTGAGTGCCTATTATATTCCAGGTATTGGACTAGAGATTGAGGGATACATAAGTAGAGGGCACATTATATAGGATTTTTTAATAGGCCAGAATATAATTCCTAAGGATAAGGGATGCCAGGAGGTAGTGTTTTATGTGAGAGAATGATATAATCAGTATAATTTCAGAAAGTTCATTAGTTCTGTCATGTAGATTGGCAGAAAAGTGAGTGTTGGGTACTGGAATCAACTATTCCACTTTGGATTGTGAATTGGAGACCTCAGGTAAGGTAGTTAGATAGACTGTTTTGGAGCCTGGGTTAAAAGTCAGATTTGCATATTACCTTTGAGTTCTTACTAACATGTGTACCTTAAAATATGTGTAACTATAACCACAACTTCTGAAATAGTAATTTTTTCTATATTTTTGAAGCTGTTAGTCTGTGAAAGAAGACTATGGTTCAGGAGTCAGTCCCTGTTCTTGTATGATGTGGTTCAGGCCTTGAAGGAGGACTTTTTCAGAAAGTCCTGCTCAGCTCATGCTCTGGGGGGAAGTCATGTGAGCCATATGGTGAGGGCTGAGCCTCTGGAGGTCATAGAGAAGCAGCTGAACCAGAGTAAACTCTAGGTTGTAAGACTCTCTGGGAGTTTGAACTTGGTTAGCTTGTTTCCAGGGACTCCTGTGTTGACCAGTTTTTAAACGACCCAGAAACAAAAGAAAGAGCCCTGAACAGATAACCTATTCTTACCTCTACTTCTTCAGAGAACCAGGGCTCATGGCTCAGTAGGGTTTGAGAGCTCAATAAGGTTTACCAGCCTTTGAGTTTGGGTATCATATGATGAGCTCAGGAGTTATAATCTATCTTTAAAGGTGGCCTTAGAAATTAAAGATGCAATGGGAATGAGTGTTATTCTTGACACAGTGATGTCTGTGCATGTATTTTAAAGCATGAAACCCTATCAAATCAGAAACGCTTCTGATCCCAAGAATTTAGGATAAGGAACACTCATACAGATCCATAGGTTTTAAATGGACATATTAAATTGGAATCTGTATTTTCAATGGCAACCAAGGAGGGTTTTAAGTGGTCGTGTCCACATCAGTTGAGCCATCGCACTATGAAATCTTAGTTCCAAAATTTAAAAGTTTTAGAAGCATATGCTGTACTTACAACAAATGAAATTTATTTTTTTCCCTTTGTTTTTTCCCCTTTGTCCTTGTATTTATATTTTTGTTCCATCTCTGACACTTAATTCTGTTTTACTTTCTCTCCTCCCTTAATTTTTTCACTGCTTTCTGCTTTTTTCATGTACTCATAAGTTACTAACTGCCATTTTCTCTATTCTGACTTAACCTTGAACTTGGAACTTTGTTTCTAGGTTTCCTCTTTCCCTACTATGTAAAGTCCTTACTCTTCAGCAAAGTTCATTTTCTTACTCATATCAAGTTATATTTATCCTATTCTTTTAGGCAAATCTGAGTCTTTCTCACTGTTCATTCTTGTCTTTCAATGTCAGAATTAGAAAACAGTGATCAGTTTGATGAGGAACTTTTTTCTTGTTTAAAGGTTGATTTTCTTAAGAATGCTCACTCTTACCAGTCTTCTTGTTGTTGTTTTTCTTTCCTCCTAGGGAAGAAGAAGAACGTTTGAGAAATAAAATTCGAGCAGACCATGAGAAGGCCCTGGAAGAAGCAAAAGAAAAATTAAGGAAGTCAAAAGAGGAAATACGTGCAGAAATTCAGACAGAGAAAAACAAGGTAGCTCAAGAAATCAAGACAAAAGAGAAAAAGCCTCTGCCACCAGTCCCTATTCCAAACCTTGTAGGAATCAGTGGTGGAGAACCAGAAGATAGTGACATAAGAAAGAAAAGGGAAAAAATTAAAGAGGTAATAAGCTGAGATTTGTGACATGGACTGGTTATGGACATGTGTTTACCGGGCTGGTTATAGAAGTGTGTGGATATAAATATATATATTTATACCATCTGTGTTGCCATATTTTGATATTTTTTGTTCTTGGGTCATAGTTGTATTTCAGTTTCTAGGTCGGCAGTAAAGACTAGAGCTCTGTCTCTTTCTTAGTGTTGATTGTAATAAAATTATGTACAGTCACAAATTTGATACAAGGTTGTTGTTTTCTTTCTTTCTTTTTTTTTTTTTTTTTTATTACCAGGGATTGAACTTAGGGGTACCACTGAGCCACATCCCCAGTCCTGGTTTGTATTTTATTTAGATCCAGGGTCTCATTGAATTGCTTAGCTAGTGTCTTGGTGTTGCTGAGGCTGGCTTTGAACTCCTGCTCCTTCTGCCTCCACCTCCCGAACTGCGGGGATTATAGGCATGTGCCTCTGTGCCTGACACAAGGTTGTTTTGATGGTTTTAGCATTCTCATTGTGTTCAGATATCTTATGAAATTTAGCATTTTATAAATAATATAGAATAGAATCCATTTATAATTTTTCTACAGCATAATCAATTTTAAGTCTTTAGTTAATAAGAATCTTTGCTTGTGCAAATCTTTTCATAAATAAGTAAGCATAATAACTATTTTTAAGGAGTTATTATGGTACCTCTAAACTATACAACACATTAAGAACATATTTCTTCCAAAGAGTCTCTATGAATTGAAGAATGGGGAAAGATTTACCTAAAAATTTTTTATATTTATTTAGTCTAGGACTTACTTACAGATAAAAGAGAGTAACTGAGGGAGGATCAGTATATTTGAGATGAACTTTGTTGGTTAGAACTTATGATAATTTTGCATGGAGTTTGCACTTGTACAGCCTCTGAAGGAAAAGAGTTTGTCAGAATATGATAGTATGGACAATATTTCAGAAAGCTTATTTATCTTAAAATAAGGCATTTAATTTAAATGGCCAAATATCTACTTGCATATATTCTAGTAATGGATATAAAAGGTTTATTAGATATTTTAAAGTTGGACTTATAAATTATTATAAAACCTGGAGCTTGATGGAGTGAAAATAGAACTGTACTCTAATTTTTACCTCATCTTTAGAGGTTTTGTTTTATATACAGAGACTGCTTAAGATACTTTCTTTGACAGTGTTGGAGGGAAGAACAGTGATAGATTTTTTTTAGATGCCACTACAATTTTTTGAAATAACTTTTCATATATATAATAATTTCAGATAAATAACCATGTGTGTTCAGGGGACCCCCAAGGTGACCCTGAGGCTCAGTGAATTGCTAGAAATACAAATAGAATTCATTTTACAGAATATTAACTGATTTTAGTTTGCTGAACTTGTAGCCTGTTAACTTTGCTAAGATCATTTACTGATTTTAGTGGCTCTTTTGTACATTGCTTAGGATTTTCCTTCTACATAGACATGTCCTATAGGAATAGAAGTACGTTCCCTTTTTCCTTATTTCTCTTTCTTGTCTTTATTGCACTGGCAAGGCCTTCCAGTACATTGTTTGAAAGAAATGCTGAGAAAGAACAAACTTGATTTGTTCTTGACTACAGGTTTAATCATTTAGTGTTTTATTATTACATATGGTGTGTTAGCAGTAGGTTTTTTTGAAGATGCTTTTGTTAGGTTGAAGATGTTTCCTTGTAGTTACAGCTTACTAAATTTCTGTTGTGAATGAGTGTTGAATTTTGTCAAATAGTCTGTATTTTTGTCTATACAGAAATGATCACAATTCCCCCACCCTCTATTTTGTTAATATGGTGAATTATATTAACTATTTTTTTTTAGTTCAATTAGTCTTCTAGTCTTGGGTTAAACTCTTCTTGCTCACGGTATGGTATTTTCCTTATCTATTGCTAATTTTTTAAAAGAATTTTTTTTCTGTGTTTGTGAAATATATTGCCCCGGAGTATATTTCTTATAAAGTCTTTGTCTATTTTAGATGTATGATCATGCTGCCTGCATTAAACAAATTGGAAAATGTTTTAATGAATAGTATGCTATTAAATGAATAGATTTTTGATACACCATAGCTAGTATTATATAATTCTGCTGATATATAATTAAATACTTTGTTACCGAACTTCTTGGGTTGTAAGAAACTCAGTTCAAACTAACTCATATAAAAATGTTTATTAGCCTAATGAATTTAAACTATGGATTTAGAATTGACTCAATTTAAGTATGTAGATATAATTGTTAGTAGTATGCATTTATCTCTATTTCCTTTTGCTATCTAGTTTTTCCATGTTAGGAGAGCTAGTCATTTTCAGCTCCAGGATTCTATATTATATAGACCTTGTGATCACAAAATGAAAGTCTCCCTGTTTCCCAGTGTCTATAATAGTATGTTTAAAAAGGATATGATTGTCCCTACTTAAGTCACATGAACCCAGTCACTCTGTCTAGGGATTGGCAAACTATAATATGTGTGCCAAATTCTAAAAAACTGCCTGTTTTTGTTTTTTAAACAAACTGTGTCGTTTTGGTTATATATTATCTAGTACTGCTTTTGTGCTACCTCAGCAGAGTAAAGTTTTTTGACTTCTGATTGAAGGGTAAGAAATTTTCTCGCCATGCTGAATTAATTAGAGATAGAAGCAAAGCCCTGTGATTGACACCTCTGATACAGTCACAATGAGGGCAGGGTAGCTGTTTCAAAAGGATTGGCAGTTCTTAAAAGTAAAGAATGCCAAACACCTTGCTCCTCAAGAAAAATTGTTGATTACACATAATTTTTTTCTGTTACATAGATTAACATAGTTATGTATAGATTGAGATTAACATAGTTATGAGTTTTTTCACACTGATACAAGTGTTAATTGAATCATATGCTTATGTAGGGAGACCTAGAAGAATGTATAAGAATATGGTAATAGAACCCTGAATTACATGAAATATAAAAATAATGGTCTGCGAATATTTTAATTTGATGAATTATAATTTTTTCTTCTCAGATGATGAAACATGCCTGGGATAATTATAGGACATATGGATGGGGTCATAACGAACTCAGACCTATTGCAAGGAAAGGACATTCCACTAACATATTTGGTAAATTTACTTTTCTCTAATTACTGTTTCCATTCTCTGTTTCCATATTTTAAAACAAGATTAATTTTTTAAAAGTACTTTGTAAAATCTGAGTGTTTCTGTGGAACTGTAAACGTATATTTTTTTGCAAACATGTCAAGATTTAGTTCTAGTTACTTTGGAATGCTTAGTATTCCAAATACTATTTGTAGTTTTTCTTCTTCAACACAATACCATTTGTGTATGTAGAGGAAGAGGGAAGAGATAGGAAATTCCGTTAGTACTATATACATTGAAAAAAATAAAAGCAATACACCCAAAGTGGTTTGGTTGGTAAATTGAGTTATGTTGTAAATTCATAATTCTTAAGGAAAAATTAACAGTTTGTGTGTTAATGGAGGTTTGAGGAAGAGTTGTATTAATCTTGAGTTTTGTTTTTCCTACCTCTTTTTAGCTCAGTTCACTTGTTGACCTTTTCTGTTTGTTGGTTATCCAATTTGACTGAACAGGTTTTATTAAACTCAAGTTTAAGTCTTGAGAATTGTTGATCTACTCCTTCTTGCCTTTACTCCTTATCCCCATTTTAAATGCTCTTTGATGTGATGGATTTTTTTTTTAAACAATGATAGGTGAAGGCAAGAAAATTTTAATGGGGATTAGAAGGTACTATACTTATAAGAAGGTACTATACTTCTATACTAGTCACATGCAATGAAGTTTCTTTATTAATCAAAGTTTATCTTCACAATAATTCCAATGACAGTATTTTTCCTTGTGACACTATGAAAACATTTTTCTTTTTTTTATTCCTGAGATTTTTATTTTTATTTGTTCTTTGGTTATATGTGATACTAGAGTATATTTTGAAGTATTTATACAAACATGGACTACTTCTTATTCTAATTAGAATCCCAGTCTTGTGATTG
This sequence comes from Callospermophilus lateralis, assembly GCF_048772815.1. NCBI lineage: Eukaryota > Metazoa > Chordata > Mammalia > Rodentia > Sciuridae > Callospermophilus > Callospermophilus lateralis. The sequence goes on along the minus strand of NC_135314.1, from coordinate 133,305,129 downwards.
CACATGATGTGGAGATTCACTGTAGTGTAGTTATATATATACATAGGAAAGTTAAGTCAGCTTTATTCCACTGTCTTTTCTATTCCTGTTCCCCCTCCTTCCCTTCATTCTGCTTTATCTAATATACTGAATTTCTGTTCTTCCCCTCTCCCCCTTGTTGTTTGTTAACATCTACATATCAGAGAGAACATTTGACCTTGGGATTTGGGGATTGGCTTATTTCGCTTAGCATAATAGTCTCCAGATCCATCCATTTTCTGTTAAATGTTATAAAGTTTTTTTTTTCTTATGGAAACATTTTTTTCTAATGCTGTAATTTGCCTCATAATGTGTGTGTGTGTGTGTGTGTGTGTGTGTGTGTGTGTGAGTGTGAGAGAGAGAGAGAGAGAATTACTGGGGATTGAACTCAGGAGAATTCAACCCCTGAGCTACATCCCAAATCCTTTTTTGTTTTTGTTTTTGAAACAAAGAACTTTGGTCTTGCTAAGTTGCTTAAGTCAGGGTTCAAACTTGGGATTCCCCAGCCTCAGTCTCACAGTAACTGAGATTATAGTTGTGCATCATTGTCATTGCTCGTCATCATGTAACTTGTTTTCTGTCAAAAATAAAATGTCTTAAAAATTAATTTTCCCTGGCTTTGAGAGATGATGTGGCAGAAGAGGAAAAAAAATCTCCTTTATGCAGATAATCAGTAACTACCAAGAATCTGATACTATATTTAATTTGGTAGCTGTCATTTAATGAAATAAAGTATATTTCCTTTGCAGAGGTTACGCGTTTAGAAGTTTCCATTGATTTGTAGATATCAGAAAATGAGACATTAATGTAAAAAAATACATTATACTTACTGGTTAATTAAATTAAATTCTTCCCTCAAGTATCCCTTTATAATAAGCTCAGTGGTTAGTTGAGCCTTTTTAAAGGATTGGAGTTTAAACATGAATTGAAAATAAGAAGTAAATGTTGATTTTCTACTTTTTTCAAACTATAGTTCTTAGTACATCTGTTGTATTTTCATGTATCTAATAGGTACTGGTTCTGATATTTTAAAGAAAGAGAAATATTAATTTTATCTCATGGAAAACATATATTGTGTGAAGAAAATTTACAGTGAAATGGTGGAAAAAGCAAAACCACAGTCTGCAGAATTTTCAGTAGTCAAAGTTAGGTGTTTTGTCTTTCTAAAACTTTTTTAGTGCTTAATTTTTTTCCAGCCAAATAAGCTAAATGGGAACAGATCCTTGATTATGATTAGTCTTTTGTATGTAGTTGGTTTATTAAAGGATACGTTTTTAAAGTTTAAAACTTTGTTTCCTACTTTGTTCCTTCTTCTGCTTATCTCATATTCTCAGTGTTTGAGAATTTTTGTACATCTGTTTTTTTACCCTCCCCCCTTTTAATAAAAAGCCTTAAGGGAAGTGTAGAACTTCTCTGTGCCTCATTTGACATACCCAATTCAGTGTACCTGTATTGAACCAGAATCTTAAAAGTTAGCAGAAACTTGTAAAAGTCCATGTTCTATAACATAGGAACATATAAGTGGATATGGAAATTTTATTTTAGGCTACAGGGGAAAAATTGATCAAAAACAGGTTCTTTTTCCTAGCTTTGATTATTAAACAATTCTTTCATATTAGTAACTGAAATTAGTGTTCCTCTGACTTCTGTGTAATTCATCCTTGGCATCAAAAGATTCTTTATGTGGAGATAAGTGAAAATGCATATCAAAATGACTTAAATTAAAAAGCAAATGCAATCAATTCAATGAAGTCCTGAAACAGACTTGATTTCAACTAAACTTTTTTTCTTTAACTCTTTCTTTTATTTATCTCTTTGTGTTCATATCTTCACCTGGCTTATTAGCAGGATGCTTGCAGCATTTGAAATTTCATGTCTTCATAGTGCTCCATCTGTGGAAAAGAGAACACTGTAGAGAAGAAATAGTTTGGTTTTTTAGATGTTTCAGTGAAAGATTCATTGTTTCATGTTTTTTTTTAAATTGGGTCTTGTGCCCATGGTTGAACCATGTACTATACCTAAAAGGTAAAATATGTTCATTTGGTTTTGCCCAAATAGGACCTGCCCTTGAGGCACATGATTGAGGAGAGTTAGTACTGATACTAATTATTAAACCAGTGATAAGTAGAATGAATTCTTAGTTTTGTTAGGGAAGGGTCTTTTTTGCATTTAAAAAAGGAATTTTGAATTGGAAAAGAGTATTCTTTGACTTTGTAATGCTTTTTGAAAGGTACTTTTTATTTTTCATGTGCATTTATATAGATATTTAATTAAATTATTTTCATTATTTCTAACTTAACTAGGGTTTGATTTGCTAATACAGTGATGATTTTGGCTTTCTTGTTTTAGAGGGATATTGGTTTGTATTTTTCTTGAAGTATCTTTGTCTTGCTTTGGTATCAGGTTAATACTGGTCTTATAAAAGAACCAGTATGAAACTGTGAAGCACTTATAGTAATCAAAATAGTTTTTAAAAAAAGAAGAGCAGAGCTGAAGAATTTATATCACTTGATTTTAAGATTGGCTATAGAATTCTCATAATGAGGACAGTAGGATTTTAGTCTAATGTGAACAAAGAGATCAGTGAAACTGATCAACATACATTGTTAAGTGGTTTTTAACAAAAATGATAATTCAGTGGGCAAAAGGATAGTCTTTCCCACAAACGGTGCTGGATCAACTTGAGGTGTACTTGGAAAAGTAATGAAATTTGACTCTTTCTTCAACATTGTAGAAAACATATGAGATTCTCATTTGTGACCTTTAAGTAAGTAACTTTTTTTTTCTTTTTAGAATATAGAAAATATTAACTATAAAATTGGAGAGGTATTGGGAACTGAATTAGAACAAATTATATTCCATGCTTTTATAGTTATGTCAAAATGAATCCTATTGTTATGTATACTTAAAAGAACAAATAAAAACATAAAATTCATAACACAAAATAATATCTCCACTTATCCATTAAAATGTCTGAAATTTGAAAGACCCAAATATTGACAAGGATGGTGGAACAACTGGAACTGTCATATTGCTGCTGGGGGTATAAAATTGTGCACTCTGGAAAGCAGTTTGTTAGTTTCTTATAAAGTTAGACTTACCATATTGCCCAACAATTTGACTCCTCACTGTTTTCATCATACAATGAAATCAGATAGTTACTTTATTTTCTTTTTTAAAAAAATTTTAATCTTATCCTGTAAACATTTTATGAAAATAAAATATACAGACCAAAAGCACAGAAACCACAAATGTGTACAAGCTAATTTAACAAGCAGGAAGAGTCAGCAATTTACACTGTTATAGAAATAGATCACTATCAGTATCTAAAAGCCTACATCCCAGTCACCATTTCCTAAAAAATGATTATGATTATTCTGACATCTCATTCCATGTATTTTGCCACTTAGTGACATTTCCTTAATAGAATCATGTTGTGCCAATATTGATCTGCACTTTAATTATTCTGCTGAAAAATTGTATTTTTGAAATTTATCTATTTTTATGAGTAGTAACTTTTTTCATTATATTTGCATTTCAAAACATTAGCTGTTATTAGTAATGCTGCTATGAATATACTTGTACATGTTTTTTTTTCCATTTTTATTATTGTTCAAAACATTACATAGCTCTTGACATATCATATTTCATACATTTGATTCAAGTGGGTTATGAACTCCCATTTTTACCCCGTATACAGATTGCAGAATCACATCGGTTACACATCCACGTTTTTACATACTGCCATACTAGTGTCTGTTGTGTTCTGTTGCCTTTCCTATCCTCTACTATCCCCCCTCTCCTCCCCTCCCCTCCCATCTTCTCTCTCTACCCCATCTACTGTACTGTACTTCATTTCTCTCCCTTGTTTTTTTTTTTTTTCCCTTTCCCCTCACTTCCTCTTATATGTAATTTTGTATAACAATGAGGGTCTCCTTCCATTTCCATGTAATTTCCCTTCTCTCTCCCTTTCCCTCCCACCTCTCATCCCTGTTTTAATGTTTATCTTCTTCTCATGCTCTTCCTCCCTGCTCTGTTCTTAGTTGCTCTCCTTATATCAAAGAAGACATTTGGCATTTGTTTTTTAGGGATTGGCTAGCTTCACTTAGCATAATCTGCTCTAATTATTTTCCTTAGTAAGTTATGTTTTTTCATTAATTTGTATTCAAAATTTTTACATTAGATTTTAAGTCCTTTTTTCCCTATGTTTAATAAAGGTTTATGCAGAATAAGAGGTAGTCAGCCTTAAAATTAAAGTAGAAATTTATTCTATGAAACTTCTAGAATGTGGTACTTTTTAGTGGTTAGCTCTTTGAAAACTTTTCATTTTCTTCTGCTTTTTCTGTTAAGAATTTCTGTTTTTTTTCCTTTGATAAGTCAAAATAATGCAATATTTTCATAGAAACATCCCAATTCCATTTGTTTATTTTCCAAATTTGTTAAAACATGAATAAAATGAGCTTCTTATAATTATCTTTATTTTTTTTCTGTATTTATTTGTTGTTGCATTTTTACTCCTTTTGTTTTGTATTTTGTTACTTGCTTTTGAAAAATTAGGTTAGAGGTAGATTTACCATGTGATTCTTTTCAAGGAACCAAATCTTTTGAATATATTATTCTGATAGTTTTCTTCATTCTAATTCATTAATTTCTGCCTTTAGCTTTTTCTAATTCTGCTTTGTTTCTTGGATTTATTGTTCTTTCTTACTTGCATGTTAAGTTCAAACATTTTCATTTGTTCCTTTATTTTTTTATTTTTTTTTAAAGCAAATGACAAAGACCCAGCTTACTAGCTTTTAAAAACTAAGCTAACATTACATAGTTAAACAATTGTCAAAACTTATACTAAGTTGCCAGCATTCATGTACAACAAGAAAGCCTTCTTAAATTTTTATTCAACTAGAAATGCATTACCATTAATATATTAATATCTTTAATTATAAACTACTGGAAAAAAATCCAGTATACAATCTTGTCCTAGCAGTACTCAAAAGTCAAGACTCACCTTGGATTACATTTATTAAAAAAGAAAAGTGCATATAGATACTGTAACAGTTTTAAAGACACACACACAAAATGGTCCTATCGTGTGGTCCCAACAATAAACTCAAAAAAGTCTGTGACAAATATGGGCTCAGATGAGGTGTGTATAAATAGATTAGATTAGATACAATTATACTGAAAGTTGAGTTTGCTTGAAATCTTTAAAAAAACAGTTCCTGTTAATGTTAAAATGGTGCATGTGTAGTTCAACATTTGTGTTAAATGTGGGCATTGAATTACTTATTATCCAAGTGTAGCACTATTTTTTTTTTACCATTTATTGTTAAGGACTGTAACTGACAGTCTTCTTCAGTCTTCTACTCTTTATTGACCATTCTCAACATTTTGTAGTGATTTTTTATGCCATTCACTATTTTAATAGAAGTTGATATAGATTTGAAGTTGCCCATCCCACTGCTGCCAAATAATGTTGCAAAGAATGAAGGGGTTGCCGGTGAACTAGTGACCCAGATGAAGTCAATCGTGTATCAAATGAAGAAAATAATCCAGCTCTGAATAATAGAAATCCACTGAAAGCAAAGAAAAATGAGCATGCATCTCAGTTTCTGCTTCCTTGGGGACCCCCACTTTGGTTCCCAAAGAAGACTTTAAATCTGTGTTCAAAGAAGTTGAACAAAAATGAGTTTATTACACCAAAAAATTCTCTGAGGACATCATCCGGATTGTGGAATGTGAAACCAAACTAAAACAAAGTATCAAAATGACTTACACCTCCTCCTCCACCATTTAGTCCTTCTTAGCTACACTTGTCATAGCTGTCATCTTGAACAACACTTGCCTTTTTAAATTAATTCTCCTTTTTATTTTCTTCTTTTTCCTATCTCAGTTAAGTAGATAGGTATCTTATATTCTGACCAGACAAAAATTAAGGAGAATTACACTTTCAGTTTTCCCTTATTTTCCTATTAGTTATCAATGTGCCATCTTCAGTAAAATATTGTAAACTATATTATCTATTCTAAGGGAATGGTGAACAGTCCTGGGTATTCTGTTTTGGTCCTTATAGTCTTTAATTTACTTTTAATATATACATGTAAAATAAAATAGACCTAATATGAAGGGGATCTTTTAATGAATTATTTCCCCTCCCCCAATATAGGAAGTTCACAGATGGGAGCTACTATAGTAGATGCTTTGGATACCCTTTATATCATGGGACTTCATGATGAATTTCTAGATGGACAAAGATGGATTGAAGACAACCTTGATTTCAGTGTGGTGAGTATACAGTTGATAATTAATCTCCTAGGTTGACTAGGAAAAGGCATATTTTTCTTTGCTGTAGAACATAGCAGAATATTTGTATTTTTCCAAAATTCATATATTGAAACATAATCATTAATGATGAGTCCTTGGGAGGTGATTGAGACATCAGGATAAAGCCCTCCTGAATGAAATTAGTGCCCTTATAAAATAAGCCCCTGGAGAGCTGCCTTACCCCTTCTACTTTGTGAGGACACAGTTAGAAGGTACTATCTATGAATCAGAAAGTGGGCACTCACCAGACACTGAATCTCTGACATCTATATCTTGGACTTCCAGAACTGTGAATTTCTGTTGTTTATTAGCTACTCAGTTTATAGTGTTTTGTTATAGTGGTGCCAGTGGTCTGTGAGGCTAAGCATGATAATAGCAGTTTAAAGAAATGTTAATACTAAGTCCTCTTTCTTCTTTGGGGATCATCAGCTGTTACTTATTTTTTGCATAAAATACACACCTTTTGGCAGCATCTTTTTTTTTTTTTTTTTTTACTTTTCTTGCCCTTATCATTTGAGGTATTGTGTAAGTGTGTTAGATCAATAATTGGAGTGGGGAAAACAATGAAATAGATACATCAGGATTTAAAAAGTGCTTTGTAAATAATAAGTGGGTTTTGGGTTTCTTTTTTCTTTAGAAAATATTTAATGATTTGGTACAACTCTAAGTTGTTATAATCAGGCTTACATGTATCCTTCCAATACTTTGCCTAGCACAATTAATTCTAGCTATGTGGCTCAGGAATTTTATTTATTCTTTTTAAACTTATGATAAAATAGTTATCTTATTGTAATATTATGAGGATTATTTGACATAATCTGATACATTTTGGATGCTTAGTGAAAAATCATTATTTTCATAAGACCAGTACCTAAAAGGCATGTGGGCTGTTTTGTCATATTCGCTGTTATATTCCATGATATTGCCATGTGTTTGCTGTGTTCCTTTTGACTCTAGTGTCCTTCACTTCTTCTCTTATGTTTTTTTCTGTGACACTCATTAATAGTTAAACTGTGATTTAAATCAGTATTTATTTCTTTTCTAATGATTTTCCTTGTGCTAACCAGAAAAAACTGTTTATCTTCCATTATGTTATTCTAACATTAAAAATGCTGGATCTATTTATTGACATATCTTAATTAGAATAATTTTATTATCTATTAGGTTTAGGTTTGGCTATGGGTGGCAGAAAAAGCTAAAATAAAATAACCAAAACAAGATGTTTATTTCTATTTCATGCAAGTCAGATACTGAGATGAAAAGTCCAGGGCTGCTTCGGATAGCTCCTTGGATCATCAAGATCTTAGGATCCTTTGTCTCAATTGCTCTATTAACTTCAGTATATATATAGCTTTGACCTCATTGGTATGAGATGGCTCCATAAGACCCAGGATCTTATCTACCTTCCAGATGACATAAAGGAAGAAAAGAGAGGATAGATATGTAACTAATCTTTCAGAACACTTCTTGGGAGTTGGTTACTCTATTTTTGTGTCCATGCTATTGGGTAGATTTTACTCATGGTTCCATCTAACTACACAAAAGTTGAGAAATGTCGTGCTTTTTTTCCCCCTTTGTAGCTAGGCAGATTGTTTTTTGTATATCTAGTATATAAAATTCCTACTATAAGGCCGTAAGGATATATAGGAGATACGTGTGTGTATACATGCATATATGTGTGTGTGAGTGTGTGTTTATTTTGTTTTGTTTTGTACCAGAGATTGAACCCAGTGCCATCAACCACTAATCTATATCCCCAGTCCTATTTTGTATTTTGTTTAGAGACAGTGTATCAGTGAGTTGCTTAGCGCCTTGCTGTTGCGGAGGCTGGCTTTGAACTCACGATCCTTCTAGAGCTGCTGGGATTATAGGTGTGTGCCACCATGCCTGGCCAGCATATATTTTTTATTCCAAACCTTTTAAAGTTTTGCTTTTGTGTTTTATCTTTAATCCATATGGATTAAAATAGGCAGCTATCAAGTGATATTAGCACCATTCATTTATACATAAATAACACCCTACTATTTATGTATGCCATTATTAGTCATATGTTGGTCATATTAATTTGTTCTTTTCCATTGTCTGTTTTACTTATCCCTTCTTCAATACTAAACTATCATAATATTTTTATAAGAAGGTTAATATCTGTATCTGAATCATAATATCTAATCTTGGTCTGTGAGGAAATTATTTTAGTTCTCATTTTTTTCTTTTTAACGTCTCTTGAAATTTTGATGAGGATTTCATTTAATTTATAGTTTAATTTGAAGAGAATTGGCATCTGTGTAATCTCAGATACTCCTGTTCATTTACATGGCAGCTTTATTATGTCTGATAATTTCCTTGAAAGATCATTGTACCAATCAGGGCTCAAAAAGGAAGCAGAACTATACCATTTGTTTTTTTTTTTAAATAGAGAATTTTTTGTTTAGAATTGCTAGCCAAGTAATGGGGAACTAAAAAGGGAAAAAGTATATGGTGTCTCCAGAAGTAGTAACTACAGGAAGCAGCTAACACATGTGGCTCTCTGAGAACTGTGGGAAGAGTTTGGAATCATTAAAATTTAGTAGCTTGAAACCTGAGGAGCCAGTACCCAGAGCTGCTCAGGTGTGGCTGGTCTTTAGGAATTCTTAAAAGACTCTCTTGATGGTGAAACTCTGGCCTCTGAGTAGGATACCCTGTAAGTGCTTGGTATGTTTTACCAAGTGAGGGGTGGCCAAATGCCTGTAATCTCAGTGGCTTGGGATCAGGAGCCTGAGGCAGGAGGATTGGAGTTCAAAGCCAGACTCAGCAAGTTAGGGAGGCCCTAAGTAACTCAGTAAGACCCTGTCTCTAAATGAAGTATAAAAAAAAGCACTGGGGATGTGGCTCAGTGGTTAAGTGCCTCTGGGTTCAATCACTGGTACCAAAAAAGAAAAAAAAAAAAAAAGAAAGAAAGAAAAGAAAAATAGGCACAGTGAGATTGGTTTGGGGATTGTGTGTATATGACAGGATAATGCCTTGGAACCAACTGCCACAACTAGGGTGAAGAACCATGGCTTGTGTGATGCTGTTAGAAACTGGAAGTAAACAGGAAGGAGTAAGTCCCTTCTTCTTCCTCTAGTCTTGTATTTTGTTTTTATAATTGCCTACTGGTGGGGCCTAAACAGGAACCAGCTGATGAAAGAGAAATCTATTTTCATTTCCTTTATATCAAAGTTAAAGAAGAATGAATTTGAACCTGAGAGAAAATAGTTGATGGTATAGTTGTTTTCTGTCTCTTTATTTTTAACCTATATCCTTATGTTTTAGCTAATTTGCACAGTGTGTATTTGAATTTTGTTATCTTTATGCAGAGATGCAGTCTTTTATTTTAACAATTAAATTTGAAATATTTACATTTATTATGATAAAATATAATTAGGGTTGGGTTTTCCATCTTTGTTTTGCTACTTACATTAGAGTATTATACTTTTCATTTAATTTTATTTTCTGTTGTCTTTTCATAATTTGAATTAAATTGCTTTTTTTAAAAAATTATTTTTTAGGTTTAGGTGGATACAATATATTTATTTTATTTTTATGTGATGCTGAGGATTGAATTCAGTGCTTCATGCATGCTAGGCGAGCAATCTACCACTGAGCCACAATCCCAGCCCTAAATTATATTTTTGTCCCTTTTCCTCTACTAGATTGACATTAGACTTTCCACTTCCATCCATTTTGGGATTACCCTTTAAATTTTACTACTTATCAAAGGTTGAAATTAATCAATTTTTTAATCCTTCTGTAGGACATAAGAATCTTCGAATGCGGCTCAACTCCTTCTTATGTGTAATTGTTTATTTGGTCCCAATTTATATTTCAAACTGCAGATTAAGAATGATAAAATAGGTAATTTATCATTAATGCCTCTTCTACAACAGACAGTGTTCTGAATTCTGTGGATATGTAATTAACAAAAAGAGAATCTTGCCGGTGCCAGTGGCACATCGCTGTAATCTCAGCAGCTCCGGAGGCTGAGGCAGGAAATTCACAAGTTCAAAGCCAGCCTCAGCATCTTAATGAGGTCCTACGCAACTTAGCAAGACTCTGTCTTTAAATAAATATAGAAAAGGGCTGAGGATGTGGCTCAGTGGTTAAGTGCCCCTGGGCTCAGTCTTTGGTACCCCCAAAACTAACAAACAAAAAAACCCCAAATGGAATCATCTCTTTCTTGGTTTTACATTCTAGTGTTGGGAGAAAAGCAGTAAATAGTTATTTAAATTATATATGGTTATGTCAGAAAGTAGAAAGTGCTGTGGAGAATGATAAACAAGAGTAGATAGAATTAGAGTAAGTAGTGGTGGGGCATTGCTATTTGACCTGGGGTGGCTATTGAAGAGCTGTTTGATAAGATGGTATTTCTGAAATGAGACCCAAGGGAAGTCCTGTGCATGTGGGTAAAAGGACCTCTGTTAATAGATATAGCTGAGGATAGACTGAGAGCTCAATTATTTTCTCTCAGTCCTTTAGAGTGGGATGGTTCCATTGTCATCAACTTCTGTACTATTGTAAAGTATGCTCATCAGTCTAAATTTTAACAGTAATCTTTCTTTTCCTCCCATGTTTCCGTATTTTCTTTTACGTTTTGTGTGTGTGTGTTATACTGTGAATTGAACCCAGGGGTACGCTTCTACTGAGCTACTTTCCAGCTGTTTTTATTTTTAAAAATTTTGAGATAGGGTCTTGCTAGTTGCCCAGGTGGCCTCCAACTTGTGACCCTCCTGCCTTAGGCTCCTGAATAGATAAGATTAGAGGCATGTGCCACTGGGCCTGGCTTCATTGTGTTGTTCTATAATTATATTACCATGTATCTATGTTATTATTTTTTAAAGGAGTCACAGTGTTTCATAAAGCTGAGGATTTATGTTTTTATCAATGTTAAAAGATTCTCAGTTATTACTCCTTTCAATAATGTCTCTCTTACATTTCTCCCTTCTTTCCTTCCAGAACTTCTTTTCTCTTCTGTCTAGAGAAGGTCAAGATAGGAATTTTATAAGTAGTTATAAATAATTAGATGATAATAAATGTTAATTGGGGAACTAATGCAGGGTAAAGGATATTAGTGATGGATGATTACAACATTTTATATTGGGTGGTCAGAAAAGTTTCTGATGTAACATTTGTTGACATCTGTAGAAAGTGATAGAGTGAGTGATTTATCTAGATGAAGGGAAAGCACCCAGACAAGAAAGTAATAAATGTAAAGACTGTCGTAGAAGACTCAAGATTGGCAGTTCTGAGAATACCAGGTAGGCCTATATAGTGAAACTGAATCAAAGGAGTTATGCTAGGAGAGATGTCAGAAAAGTTGTGGGGATGAGCATATTGATTTTTATTTACTCTAAGTGTAACCAGAAGCCATTGTGTATGACCTAACACTAAGATTTAAAATGCCCACTCTAGCTATATGGTACTGAGTGGAATGTAGGAAGTAGGACATGGATTAAAGCAAGGAAACTGATTTGAGGGTTCTTGTTGCAGTTCCAGTGAGTGTTGGAGGCTCTTCCTCCCTGTGTTTAGTAATGTCTGCTGTATGCCCTGCAGTATGCTAGATTTTGGGAGTACATGAATTAACATTAGTCCTTTGCAGTCTTGTTAGGAAAAAATTACATTGTATTATCATAGTTCTATATTGGAAAACTATATTTATGTTAGCAAGCAATGTGTTCTGCCTGTGAATGTCAGAAAAACTTCAGAGTAATCCATTTTTCCCTTTAATTTTTTATTTTATTTACTTATTTAAATTTTTAAAAATATTTATGTGTGTGTGTGTGTGAGTGTTGTTTTAGTTGTAGTTGGACACAATACCTTTGTTTTATTTGTTTATGAAGTGCTGAGGATCAAACCCTGGGCTTTGCACACACTAGGCAAGTGCTCTACCACTGAGCCACGACCCCAGCCCTTCAATTTTTTAAATTAATTATGCATGTTATTATTTTTATATGAGTCACATATACTCTGGATTCTTTGGTTTTACTCTTTGCCAGTTTTACTTTTCTTTCCAGTTGTTAGAATTTTTCTAGCAGCATAGCCATTCTTATAGACTCTGTCTATCTAGTCCATTACATATGTATATGTAATTAATATTGTTATATTTGTGCCAAATATCCTTCAGTTTGTTTGCTTTTTAATTTTAAGATTTTTATTCTTATAATTTGTTGTGTTAGGGATATTTCATGTCTATTATAAATTTGTTATGAAAACTACTGATTTTATGCTTGCATAGTACCTGATTTCATAAGGAGATTTATGAATTATAGTATTCAATTCTTTCTTCAATTTCTTTGTTTTTTGATATTTATAAATAATTTGTTTTTCATTTTGATATATATGTGAATATATACATGAATTTCTTTCTTTTTTTTAGAGAGAGAGAGAGAGAGAGAGAGAGAATTTTCAATATTTATTTATTTTTTTTAATTTTTGGCGGACACAACATCTTTGTTTGTATGTGGTGCTGAGGATCGAACCCAGGCCACATGCATGCCAGGCGAGCGCGCTACCACTTGAGCCAGATCCCCAGCCCCTACATGAATTTCTTACCTGTTACACCAAGTTTTCTCAGCATTATTATTTTGGTAATCCACAATTTCATCATTTTTTGGTGCCTCATTTAACATTTCATTAAGTTACTATATATATTAAGTTACTATATATATTACTATATATATTTGGACAGATCTTCCAAACAAAAGTTGAATAAGGAAACTATAGAGCTCAATAACACAATTAATAACCTAGACTTAATTGACATATATAGAATATACCACCCAACATCAAGCAGTTACACTTTTTTCTCAGCAGCACATGGATCCTTCTCAAAAATAGATCATATATTATGTCACAGGGCAACTCTTAGACAATATAAAGGAGTAGAGATAATACCATGCATCTTATCTGACCATAATGGAATGAAATTGAAAATTAATGATAAAAGAAGTAAGGAAAAATCATGCATCACTTGGAGAATGAACAATAGGTTACTGAATGATCAATGGGTTATAGAAGACATCAAGGAGGAAATTAAAAAATTCTTAGAGATAAATGAAAACACAGACACAACATATCGGAATCTATGGGACACATTGAAAGCAGTTCTAAGAGGAAAATTTATTGCTTGGAGTTCATTCCTTAGAAAAAGAAAAAACCAACAAATAAATGATCTAATACTTCAACTCAAAATCCTAGAAAAAGAAGAGCAAAACAACAGCAAAAGAAGTAGAAGACAAGAAATAATTAAAATCAGAGCTGAAATTAATGAAATCGAAACGAAAGAAACAATTGAAAAAATTGACAAAACTAAAAGTTGGTTCTTTGAAAAAATAAATAAAATCGACAGACCCTTAGCCACACTAACGAAGAGAAGAAGAGAGAGAACTCAAATTACCAGCATACGGGATGAAAAAGGCAATATCACAACAGACACTTCAGAAATACAGAAGATTATCAGAAACTATTTTGAATCCTTATACTCCAACAAAATAGAAGATAGTGAAGGCATCGATAAATTTCTTAAGTCATATGATTTGCCCAGATTGAGTCAGGAGGATATTGACAACCTAAACAGACCAATATCAATTGAGGAAATAGAAGATACCATCAAAAGACTACCAACTAAGAAAAGCCCAGGACTGGATGGGTATACAGCAGAGTTTTACAAAACCTTTAAAGAGGAACTAATACCAATACTTTTCAAGCTATTTCAGGAAATAGAAAAAGAGGGAGAACTTCCAAATTCATTCTATGAGGCCAACATCACCCTGATTCCTAAATCAGACAAAGACACTTCAAAGAAAGAAAACTACAGACCAATATCTCTAATGAACCTAGATGCAAAAATCCTCAATAAACTTCTGGCGAACCGGATACAAAAACATATCAAAAAAATTGTGCACCATGATCAGGTAGGATTTATCCCTGGGATGCAAGGCTGGTTCAATATATGGAAATCAATAAATGTTATTCACCACATCAATAGGCTTAAAAATAAGAACCATATGATCATCTCGATAGATGCGGAAAAAGCATTCGACAAAGTACAGCATCCCTTTATGTTCAAAACTCTAGAAAAAATAGGGATAACAGGAACATACCTCAATATTGTAAAAGCAATCTATGCCAAGCCTCAGGCTAGCATCATTCTGAATGGAGAAAAACTGAAGGCATTCCCTCTAAAATCTGGAACAAGACAGGGATGCCCTCTCTCACCACTTCTGTTCAACATAGTTCTCGAATCACTGGCCAGAGCAATTAGACAGACGAAAGAAATTAAAGGCATAAAAATAGGAAAAGAAGAACTCAAATTATCACTATTTGCAGATGACATGATTCTATACCTAGCAGACCCAAAAGGGTCTACAAAGAAACTATTAGAGCTAATAAATGAATTCAGCAAAGTGGCAGGCTATAAAATCAACACGCATAAATCAAAGGCATTCCTGTATATCAGCGACAAATCCTCTGAAATGGTAATGAGGACAACCACCCCATTCACAATATCCTCAAAAAAAATAAAATACTTGGGAATCAACCTAACAAAAGAGGTGAAAGACTTATACAATGAAAACTACAGAACCCTAAAGAGAGAAATAGAAGAAGATCTTAGAAGATGGAAAAATATACCCTGTTCATGGATAGGTAGAAGTAACATCATCAAAATGGCGATATTACCAAAAGTTCTCTATAGGTTTAATGCAATGCCAATCAAAATCCCAACGGCATTTCTTGTAGAAATAGAGAAAGCAATCATGAAATTCATGTGGAAAAATAAAAGACCCAGAATAGCAAAAACAATGCTAAGCAGGAAGTGTGAATCAGGCAGTATAGCTATACCAGACTTCAAACTATACTACAGAGCAATAGTAACAAAAACAGCATGGTACTGGTACCAAAACAGGCGGGTGGACCAATGGTACAGAATAGAGGACACAGAAACCAATCCACAAAACTACAACTATCTTATATTCGATAAAGGGGCTAGAAGCATGCAATGGAAGAAGGATAGCATCTTCAACAAATGGTGTTGGGAAAACTGGAAATCCATTTGCAACAAAATGAAACTGAATCCCTTTCTCTCGCCATGCACAAAAGTTAACTCAAAGTGGATCAAGGAACTTGATATCAAATCAGAGACATGGCGTCTGATAGAAGAAAAAGTTGGCTATGATCTACATACTGTGGGGTCGGGCTCCAAATTCCTCAATAGGACACCCATAGCACAACAGTTAATAACTAGAATCAACAAATGGGACTTACTCAAACTGAAAAGTTTTTTCTCAGCAAAAGAAACAATAAGAGAGGTAAATAGGGAGCCTACGTCCTGGGAACAAATCTTTACTCCTCACACTTCAGACAGAGCCCTAATATCCAGAATATACAAAGAACTAAAAAAATTAGACAATGAGATAACGAATAACCCAATCAACAAATGGGCCAAGAACCTGAACAGAAATTTCTCAGAGGAGGACATACAATCAATCAACAAGTATATGAAAAAATGCTCACCATGTCTAGCAGTCAGAGAAATGCAAATCAAAACCACCCTAAGATACCATCTCACTCCAGTAAGATTGGCAGCCATTAGGAAGTCTAACAGCAACAAGTGCTGGCGAGGATGTGGGGAAAAGGGTACTCTTGTACATTGCTGGTGGGACTGCAATTTGGTGAGGCCAATTTGGAAAGCAGTATGGAGATTTCTTGGAAAGCTCGGAATGGAACCACCATTTGATCCAGCTATTCCCCTACTCGGTCTATTCCCTAAAGACCTAAAAAGAGCACACTATGGGGACACTGCTACATCCATGTTCATAGCAGCACAATTCACAATAGCAAGACTGTGGAACCAACCTAGATGCCCTTCAATAGACGAATGGATTAAAAAAATGTGGCATTTATACACAATGGAGTATTACTCTGCATTAAGAAATGACAAAATCATAGAATTTGGAGGGAAATGGATGGCATTAGAGCAGATTATGCTAAGTGAAGCTAGCCAATCCCTTAAAAACAAATGCCAAATGTCTTCTTTGATATAAGGAGAGTAGCTAAGAACAGAGTAGGGACTAAGAGCATGAGAAGAAGATTAACATTAAACAGGGATGAGAGGTGGGAGGGAAAGGGAGAGAGAAGGGAAATTGCATGTAAATGGAAGGAGACCCTCAGGGGTATACAAAATTACATACAAGAGGAAGTGAGGGGAAAGGAGGAAAAATATAAGGGGGAGAAATGAATTACAGTAGAGGGGGTAGAGAGAGAAGAGGGGAGGGGAGGGGGGAGGGGGGATAGTAGAGGATAGGAAAGGCAGCAGAATACAACAGACACCAGAATGGCAATATGTAAATCAATGGTTGTGCAACTGATGTGATTCTGCAATCTGTATATGGGGTAAAAATGGAGCGCATATCCCACTTGAATCAAAGTGTGAAATATGATATATCAAGAACTATGTAATGTTTTGAACAACCTACAATAAAAATTAATTAAAAAAAAAAGTATATACGTCTGTTCTAGAAAAGAAGAGTGTTCTAACACAGGCCAATAGTCGAAGATAAAGTTTGGGAGCTGGAACAACACAACATTTAAATAACTAAATGAAGTATGGCTGAAAAGATGGATCTGATGCAACAGGAAGCCATCCTTAGTGAAGACATTGAGTAGAGGCCAGTTGGAGCAAAGATATCAATTGCGCAGAGGAACACAGGTCAGCTGCATTTCAGTCTTTCCTTCCTATAGTATTCAAAGACTACTGAACAGTATGTGATAGTTGGGAAATATATAACATTATTATATTAAACAAATACCTCAAATATTATGAGATATTTGGGGAAATCATAAGTATGAAATATTTTTAAAAAGAGAAGAAACAGAATTTATCCTACAGGAAAGGAGATAATTTTGGCAATTCTTCAAAAATTTTGTAGTAAAAAATCATTCAGAGACTCTGCTCCAATACCTGGCTGGAAATGGAAGTGTAAAGAATTTTGTAAATAAAAATAAAATCTCTAAATTCATTATGAATAGTATCAACTATTGGATGAGGAAAATATTTTAATGGGAGAAGAAGCCCAGGATAAGGAAATGAGAGGAAGAAAAAAAAATCACAACTTACTTTTAAAAATGCAACAAACGATTTGATCTGACCAAAAGAAGTTTCAAGATCCAAGCCAAGATAGAAGTCAAATGGACATTGAAAGCGAGCAATTGGACTTCCCACAGAGTTCCTGTTAAACTTCTGAGGCATCTGGCTGCCTGCATTAAGAAGATGGCTTTGAGAGGCCAGCCCTTTCTGCTCAGTTTATCTAGGGAGTCTGACCTTCCAATGAGGTATTGTCAGAAACTCATAATGATCATACCCCTTAGAATGAGGCAGAAGAAGTAATTCTCTAATAAATCGCAACTCAGTTTTGTCTTTAAGGAGAGGTGAATTTCTTTTTTAGAGAACGTCACATAGAGTAACGTAAGATCACAGATGGCCCTTATTCTACCTTCCACTGGTTCGGTTAGAAGGAACTGGTCAGTCTTAGCTGGTAACTGACTTGTGGAAGAGGAAGGACCCACAGAGAATTTTTGACCTGATTTTGCTTTGAAATTTTCTGCCTATTCCTATAGAAACTCCCTATTTCTGTATACTGGCTTTTTACTGCGTAGTTGTCATTAAAATACACCACTTCTTGTCCCACGGTAAACTAAATGGATCTGGAAAAGTGTTGTTGGAAATCTACAAAATTAGACAATTTCAGTAATGGTGTCTGGTATTTTAAATTGAGAAAAACGGAAAGAAATTCTATTATTATGGCTCTGAAGAATACGTAATTCCTCAAGAAACCTCATAAAAATGAATTCAGAGTGTGTCATCCCTAAGATGGAACAAAAGGAAGGGGGAGAGGGAAATAGAGGAAAGTGTTTGATAGATCATTTTCAATCTCAGAAAATGTAATAAAGAGCATCAAAATTGGAGCTAAAGGGAAAATGCAAGAGCTTTATGAAAACAATTATTTAGTTGTCCTTTTTTTTTCCTTTAACTTTTTAAAAGATATTTGTACCATTAGGGCTAGTTCTTAATAATTCATGGAAAACAATGAGATTGGTGGTAAATATTTTTTGTCAACATAAAACACAGAAATGTGTGCTTAGAGTTGAAGCCATAAAAATCGTATGCATTTATTTGGTTCTTGTTTTAAAAAATATAATTTACTTCTTTCTTGCTTTTTTTTTTCCTCTCTTGTATAATGTGAGTCAGCACTGTGAGAGGTAAAAGAAGTCTGAATGCAATGAATGTTGTCCACATGGTGGGTTCTTTTTTTATAGCAGCCAAACTCCTTCGAATACTTCATTTTGATTGTATTTCATTCTATGAGGAGGAAGTTGATAACCTAGGGGATATCCGGAGGGCAAGATATTGTACTAGGCTCTACAAAAGATCTCATGTGACAAACAGGTGAAAGAACTGAGGTTTCTGAATCTAAAAACAGAATTATGTAAACTGTCTTTAGCTATTTAAAGACTCCCCCCCCCTTTTCCTCATTTTGTAGGATGTGAAGTAAATTTGGGCAGAAAAATAGATTGGAATTAATTAATGTGAAATTAAGAGGGCAAAACTGGGAGCAAGAGACTCTTATGAAGCTGATTTAGACTCAAAAAGGATTTAAGAATTGGAAAAATGTCACAGTGGAGATGCCCGTGCGACACTGTGTCCCCATCAATTTAGATCAAAGGCAGACCATCATTTGTCAGAAATCACTGGAGGAAGATTTCTCATTCTAGAAAGGACTTTGGGTAAAAATTATTCCATGGGTTCTTTAAAACCCACAGGCAATAGGGAGGTCCTTCAAGTCAGTCTTTCATGCCTTAGGAGAAGTATAGTGGCCATAGAGGAAGCACAGTGGACAACTAGAGTGACCAAAGAAAATGGGATTCTTATTAAAAATAAAAACAGGGCTGGGGATGTGGCTCAAGTGGTAACAAGCTCGCCTGGCATACGTGGGGCACTGGGTTCGATCCTCAGCACCACATAAAAATAAAATAAAAGATGTGTCCACTGAAAAACTGAAAAATAAACATTAAAAAATTCTCTTTCTCTCCTTTTTAAAAAAATAAAAAACAAACAAAAAAACACTAAAAGTAACAGAAGTCTCATGTGTAAAGGTAAAGATATGATTTAGATATGATTTAAAGCTAAAAAAATGTTGAGTTTATTTACATGAATATCAGGAGATTAAACCAACAAAGTTCATGTCCAATGTTTTCCTTACATCAGCTGACTGCCCAGACTCACTGCCTGCTCTAAATGCACCAGCCAGCTGCCTTGAACTCTCCAAAATTTCATACCCTAATGTTCCATATATTGGCATGATTTTTTTTTTCACTTGCAAATGTCCAATTCCTACTTACTCTTTGAGACCTAGTTCAAATACTCATATTCTCGTAAGATATTCCTGATTTCCTGGATGGAAATAATCTTCCCTCTGAATTCCAAAAGCATTTTATATGTTTTTAATGTCACTGAAATTCTTTACAAACACATCCTAGTTCACTTCCTCAATTCCTACAAGCAAGAGCCAGCCAGCTGTGATGATTTCCCGTAAGGTCTGCAGTGTGGTAGGGGCTTTATGAATGCCTGCTAAGTGTATGACTCAATAAATTGATGTTCACTTTGCCTATCTAACAGTTTCTGGAGATGCCATTAGGTCCCAAGGATGGTCCAGCCTGCTATTCTGTTTGCATACAGCTAACACAGGGATTCTAGCTAGGAGTGTCCTAGATCTGTGAGCCAGTTACAGAACTGCCCCAACTGGCCTCCATCCCTCATGCAGACTGCTTTTTATTCCTCTCCTTTCTCTCATCTTTGTTTGAAGACATATCTCAGCACCGCCCACAGAGGCTGTTGAGATGTATATTTGCAAATGGGACTCAGAAGCATCCTAAGAGAACACCCTCAGTGAAGGAGGGAGACAGGCTTGATAAGTGTAAGCCTATTAAAAGGTTGTGAGTAAATTAGTAGGGGGAGAGGACTTCTGAATTTGGATGTTGTCTGTCAACTGGATTGGCATTCCAAATAACCAGGGACTAGATCCTATGAAAAACTGTAAACAGAAACTGAACAGTTTCATTAATTTCACTGGAGTCTCTTGCCGCAGTCTGGCTGGGCACAATTTAGGAGCCACTTGTCAAAAGAAACTAACTTTATTTTTAGAACCACACACGCCAAACAAAACAGCTCCTCAGGAAAAAACCCTCAGAGCCCAACTGCCACCACCGGCTTCCCACAAGCCACACTCCCCAATCCAGCCTCTTCCTCCCACAATCCTCCTGCTCTTGAGGCCGATTGGCTGGGTTGCATGGGCGGAGCCAAAAAAGTCCCCCAGACTGCCAGCTGATGGTCTCTAACAGCACCACCGTCTCTACTCTCATCAGCAAAGATGTTGTTCCACAGCCATCTCATCTTCTTAGGTCCTGCAGTTGATGGTAACTGGGACTGGAGCACCACCAGTGCCCACGGGAACAGACATTTGTGTGATATATCTGTGAATTCTGAGGAATGTCACAGGGTCACTGTACGCCACTTTGAGGACATGTTGTTAGATGCATTAAGAACCACTGTCATTAGGTTGATACTCTAAAGGGGACCCAACCTATGCTCCTGGGCTGGTGATGTATGGGCTTACTTGGGTTTCATATATTACCTGTGTATTACTCAACATACTGAGCAACACCAAAAGAATTACACACACACACACACACACACACACAGACTATACTTTTGACTTCTCACCTTCAAGACATTCCTTAATAATCATTTAAACCATTTGTGTAAAAAAAAGATCAAAAAACACATAGTCTGGTTCTTCCTAGAGCCTGTACACCTTAAAATGTATCTACCCTCTATAACACCACTTTGTTGCCTGAGTAAACGTAGAATAATGTCTTTCTTTTACAAGTGCAGCAGAGTATAAATAATTCAACACTAAAGTCTGATGCACTTCTAACAGAGTTTTTATTCTGTATCCAATATCTCACTAAATGTACAAGCAGGTGGAATAATTTATAGCTGTATTATCTTATAAGTGCTGTCCTAGGTAACTCCAAAGAGCCATTGCTGACAAGTTGGATGGAATTGATATTCCACTGAAAGACTTTTGGGGTAACAGAGGGCCTGAGACAAGTATAAAAATCCGGGGCTGGGGAATGGCATCTCTGGTTATTGCTGGTAGTACTATTGAGTAAAAGTCATGTTCTCATTCTAGCTTTTGATACTGGTTCTCTCTGGGCCTTCCAAAAAGAGACAGTTGGTACTAATAACATAGAAAAGGCATAAACATTTCTGAGAATTGAATATTGGTTCTGAAATGGGTTTTTTGCACCTGGAATAATAGTTAAGATCTACTGTTTGGTCTGCATTCAATGTTTGGGACCCAGAAAGGACCATTACAACCAGTTATAGGTAAGATATAATAGAAAGAGTCTGCCATTAAGGTAGAGTAATGCCTCTCCTAGTACTTCTCCCCAGTAGTGGAGTAACCGTAGACCTCATAGAAACCGACTAAAAGGCATCTTGCTGACATTTAGCTCCTGAATTACTAACTGTGTCGGGCCCAGGAGCTTGAATTTCTAACAAGCTCTCAGGTGATGCTCTTGCTGGATCAAGGACAGCAAATTGAGTAGCAAGGATCTAATAAGATAACAGCTTGCCAAACCAAGAAACTTGGGAATTTTTCAGTGACAAAACAAACTACACTAAAATTTTAAGCTGAGATGTTCCTCAGCTTAATTAATCATGTTTACAAGATTAACTCATGTTTGAGGAAGATGAAGATGAAGGTTTGTGCCAAGTAAAGGATTGTGATGGATACAATGTACATACCAGGAACTTAAAATGTCCTGCAACGAGATTACTATCTTTTAACTGGCAAAAGACATTTAACATTTATATTTTATTGTAATCCAGACATATGAACTATCCATGGATTCAAATAACTGCGGGTAAACTTTTTTTTATAGGTCTTGGTTCTGACCTTTGTGTCCTTGCCTCCCTTTTTCATTATTTCCAGGGGTTCTCCACAATGTCACCTCTATTCAGGAACTATTCCTTGGTGTTTTTGATTTTGGTTTCCTGTTGCTATCTACTTAAGCAAAGCCATTTGAGGGTAAGGAAGGTCTTTGCCTTGTGTTCTGTGGCTCACTGCCTTCTCACTGGGCTGGCTTCTAGTGGACAGAGCTTCAGGATGCTGGTGCAAATATTAGGACATGCTATTACAGGGATTCTTTATGGCCTACCCAGGGGGCTTTTCTTCTATGCAGAAGAACATCCAGCCATGTAACACCACTTCCTGTGCCCCGCCCCATGCCCTCTAATCCAATAAACTCCCCCACAGAGAAGATATGTGGCTTAACTGACTCATGCATTAGGAAGGGAAAAATACCACGTAAGGTCTAGCTTCTTTCTTTTCCATTTCCCTAGAATGGTGGTTCTTGAAGTGTGGACTTTGAATCGGCACATTAGCATCACCTGGAACTTGTTAGAAATGCCAATTACTGAACCTGCCCAAACCTACAGATTCAGAAACTTGGGGGTGCAGTGGCAAGTGAGATCTAGCATCCGTGATTCAAATGCCCATTCCAGGTGGAGTCTGGGGCAATAGTCCTCAAACAGAGGGCATAAGAATCATCCTACAGCTTCTGATTCTGGAGACAGGATGGCTATTCTTCAGGGTAGGAGCATCCTCTGGTACCCCAGGAGGTAAGGTGTTGCTGTCCTTGAGATTATCATAAAAGCAATGTCTACTTATTCTTCCTATAGCAAGCAGATATGTTCATCCAAAAAAATCAAATATTCTTTAATTTTATGATGATGATGATAATCATGATTTTATTACAGTAGTAGGGATTAAACCCAGGGCACTTTACCACAGAGCTATGTTCCTAGAATTCTTAACTACTACTACCTCTTCTTCTTCTTCTTCTCCTCCTCCTCCTTCTTCTTCTTCTTTAATTTTAGACTAGTTTTTGCTAAGTTCCTTAGGACTTCAATAAGTTGCTGAGGCTGGCCTCAAACTTTGGATTCTCCTGCCTCAGCCTCCTAAGTCACTGGGATTATAAGTGTGTGCCATCTTGCCCAGCAAAAAGAAAATAAACAAAGAAAGAAAAGAATAAAAAAGAATTTTTAACCAAAATAGTACAGCATGTCAGTATCAATATGTACTCCCAAGAATAACAAACACAATTTGTGGGAAAAATTATGTGACTATTGAGAAGTAAGAACACTCTGATCTAGCTGAGAATTTGTAACCAGGTAGGAATGGGATGCTTAGTTTGAAAAATAACTAAGAACTTTTCTTTAGTGGAAAGAATTTAAGTGGGTTTAACATTAAGTTTAAGCTCATGGTCTTAAAGAAACTGATTTCTGAATTTATTCTACTCTTCAATCAGCTGTGATTATTTGTTAGGGTCTGTAAACAAGTCAGGATGGCACCTGGCATTTTGTCAGAGGGAGTAGTTTGTGAAGTAATGCCAGCGAGCCATTAAGTGTGGAGATTCCTGATTGGTTGACTGCTGTATCTAGTTTATGTTAATTAAGATAAGCGGTGTGGAATGTATATATACCCCTCCTGTCCTACAATAAACGGCTCCCACTCCTGCTGTATCAATCTACACAAGTTGTTCGTCACCCCCTAGTTATTTTGCTGCAGCCGGACTGCGGCAAGTATTTACTACAGAAATAATCTAAACAGGTTCTACTGGAGAGATGGTGAGAAAGAAGACCTGATAAAAGTGTATCTCTTGGGCACAAGCACTACACAGGCCTCGCTTGGGCAGCCTTTGCAATAGCTCATAGACTCAGAGTCTGCTTGCTTTGGTAAAAAATGAGCCTCAAGAAGAGATTTAATTTATTTATACTTTTTTCATTAATAAATTCCATACTTTAAAAAAATATGTACTAACAGTCAAGTTCTGAGGCTATAAACAAAATACTTTGAAGATATTTAGCTACATATATGAAAGTATTTGTTGATATTTTCATTAGCTATCATGTGTGTTTGTGTATGTGTATGTGTGTGTGTGTGTGTGTGTGTGTGTGTGTGAGAGAGAGAGAGAGAGAGAGAGAGAGAGAGAGAAATTGACAAAATTATTTTACTTGGGGGTCAGAAAATTATATTCTACCGTGATGCAAAATCTCTTTCTGATCTTCTCTTGTCCTCCTACTCCTGTTTTCCTTTGTCCCCTAAAAACAAGACACAGACACTAGAATTTCATCCCTGCAAGGACGGTGGTCATGGAAAACTGAACCATTTTCCCAAAGCAAGCCCAAGAACTTGAAAGTATTACTTTAACTTTCCTCCACCTTTCTGTGTTGGAGCTTTTTCATTAAGAAACTCTCTAACCTCCTTTGTCTATAGATGGTCCTAAGATCCTCATTCCAAAGCAATCCTGAATTATACTAGAGAGGAAAGAATGCCACAGAGAGACCAAGAAGAGTCTGAACAATCAGGACCTGCTGGGTGTTTCTCTCAACCTATTTCCAGTAGGTCACACACTCTTTGCCCAGTCATATTCCATGCAATGGTCCATGCTTCACCTAACCTGAGCATAGGAATAGATAGTTCACTCCAGGTTTTTTGGTCTTCAGTCTGAAGGTTCTTATGGTATGTAAAACTATGATCAAAATAAATATATTAGGCTTTTCTCTTGTTAATCTGCCCCCTTCCTTTTTTAGGAGTATCAACCATAACATTTCATAATGACCAGGAAAAGTGTTGGGAGTCGCCCCGGCTCTAAAGACTAACTTCCCCATCCCCGAGAAGAGCCATCCAATGGTGAGCCCTACTGGTTCACATGATCCTTACCCACCTGTTAGGGTCCGTACACAAGTCAAGATGGCGCGTGGCATTTTGCCAGAGGGAGTGGTTTGAGAAGTAACGCCAGTGAGCCATTAAGATGATAGAGATTCCTTAATGACTGACTGCTGTGTCTAGATTATGTCAATTAAGTTAAGCTGTGTGTAATCATTAAAATGATGAGGATTACTTATTGGTTGACTGCTGTATCTAGTTTGTGTTAATTAAGATAAACTGTGTGTAATTAGTTAAGTATATATACCTCTGCTGTCCTACAATAAAGCGGCTCCCGCTATATCAACCTTCACAAGTTGCTTGTCACTCACCCCCTGGTTATTTTGTTGCAGCCAGACTGCGGCATCCACCAATCAGACTATCCCTGCTGGCTCCCATGATCCTTACCCACCAATCAGACTAGCTCTGCTGACTCACATGATCCTTACCCACCAATAAGAAAGCACCCCATGCCAACTGTCAAACTGTTCAACCATTAAACTGTCAAACCACCTCCCGGCTCTATAAATATGCAGAACTTGTTCCTCAATAAATGGGCATTTTCTCCAATGGCAAGCCTTGTTTGGTCTTTCAAAAAGGACCTTCCTTTCTTCCCCTACAACAAAATATCCAGGATCCTCACATAGAGTACTCTTTGTTCTGTTTTTGAACTGCCTTTCTTCACCTCCCCAAATAGCTTCTTGTTCCGTGCAACTAATTATTTTATTCTAAAGTAAAAGTTCCTTTTGAACAGTAGATTATAGGTGACATTATTCCTTGAAGCTTTTGTAGTGATTTAAGTGGTGTCCCCTCCAAAAGATATGTCGGGACAGAACCAGTGGATATGAACGTGTTTGGAAAAATGGGTCTTTTCAGATATAATAAAGTTAAAGATGCTGAGATGAGATCATCCTGGCTTATCCAGGTGGGCTCTAACTCCAATGACAAATGTCCTTATAAGACGAGGAGAGAACAGGGGGAGGATGGCCATATGGGTGAAGATGAAGGCAGAAATTGGAGTAAGGCTGACACAAACCAAGGAACACTTAGAGCTCCCAGAATCTGGAAGAGGCAAGGAAGTCTCCCCCGATGGAGACTTCAGAGAGTGTACAGCCCTGCAATACCTTGACTTTGGGCTTGTGCCTTACAGTGTTGTGAGAAAATAAATTTTTATTGTTTTAAGTCAGTATGTTTGTAATGCTTTGTTACAGCAGCCCTAGAAAACTAGCATGGCCACTATCAATTCATTTCGGAAATTACTTTCCTTGGTAACTCTAAACCACATGGGTCATCTTCCTTTATTCTAATCTCCTGATCAATGAAGACTGTTTTTAGTTGAAACTGATTCTGTTAAAATGCTTGCCAGCAAAGCATCTTTGAAGAAGAGATTGAAGTAATGGGGGAAACTTTGTTAGTTTTAATGAGCATGCAATTGCCACCCACCCAGGACAAAAATAATTAAATAAATTGAAGAGCCAGGTGCAGTGGCGCACGCCTGTCATCTCAGCAGCTTGGGAGGCTGAGGCAGGAGGATAGAGTTCAAAGCCAGCCTCAACCAAGGCAAGGTGTGAAGCAACTAAGTGAGACCCTGTCTCTAAATAAAATACAAAACAGCGCCAGGGATGTGACACAGTGGTTGAGTGCCCCTGAGTTCAATCCCCCATACAAAATAAATAAATAAATGAAATAAAAGAAAAGAAAAAAAGAAAGACCTATTCAGTTCCTTGTAATTACATTTGTAATTGATTTTATTCTACTATTAACCTTTGAGGTGACTCTGTATTTTTTAACTTATTCATGCTAATTTCTTACAGGACCTCTGTGAACATTATAAAATGAGAATGTACTCTACCTAGAGTTAGATTTGCCTCCTGTTTTTATCTTTGGGTGCCATTAACTTCCAGGGGTATTTTGCTGCTCCTGGCAATTGCTTGCTTTCTGCAGTTGTAATTACAGACAGTATATTTGTTTCTAACAACTTGAATCTTGGTGCGTTTCCTTTTGGGGAGGGGGTTGCTAAAAAAATATTGCTCTGTAGAAAACCTCCCTACTAGATCATGTTTGTGAGCAATTCTTTTTATAATTGTCTTTTATTTATTTCATTATAAAGTGAAAGAAAGCAAAAAAGCAATTGATTTTTCCCCTAAATGTCATTTTCACAGTGTAATATGCTATATAATTAAAAATTTATCACAATGAGTGGATTCAGGTTGAAATTTTAATTGCACCTTTAGCTAGCCAGCTTTGGAAGTAAGCATATATCAAGGATTTAAAATGCAAAAGCAAATTTACAATTTAGCATGACTCTTGCCACATGTTGCTTGGACATGCCAATGACAGAACTTCAGAGATTCAGAGCTCCATCTTCTAAGAAGGAATGCTATGATTGAATGGCCCTTGCTTTTTAGAACTATGGGAAAGTTGTACATAGAGCACACACATAGAGTTTCTGTTGCTCTCATAATTTCATTTTAGGAGCAAAAATAATAAGTATATGTTGCATGTAGATATTTCTGCATTGAATGAAATGTGGCTTATTAATCTGAGGTGCATTCTAGATGGTTCACTCAGGTAAAATTTTTCTCAAAATACAACTGGAAATAGGACACTCCATTGAGAGTTTTTAAGCAGGTCACGTAACTGGAATTTCCTCAGGACTTTAAACGACTATTTACTTTTGAGGTGTTTCCAACAATAATCTCAGCTAATTTTTCTTGCACTGGTAGGAAATTTAGAAGTTTCTTGAGTCTGATTTTTAAAAATGGGTAAAAAAATTCTTGCTCTTTTATTTCTGCTTCAAATTTCTTAATCAGAGCCACTTGGCTAGCCAGGAATCTGAGTGGCTTCTCTCACCAGGATTGCCAAGGCTGTCTTGTAACACCCAAGATGATAATGAATCACAATTCCTTTCTGTCACTTCTAGTTGATGAGTGTTTTCTTAGTCAGTAACTCTCTTCTAAGTGCCCTCTGATTTATTTGGTAAAATTGTTCTACATGATAGAAGTGATATTAATTATTTCTTTTTTTAATACATATTTTTAGTTGTAGATAAACACAATACCTTTATTTATTTTATGTGGTGCTGAGGATCAAACCCAGTGCCTCACGTGTTCGAGGCAAGATTTTTACCACTGAGCCACAACCCCAGCCCGATATTAATTATTTCTGTGACTAAGGCAGAGCCATTTCTTGCCAGATAGAAAAGTGGTAGGAGTGCCTAAAATTACTGTTCATAAGTAAGGGGGGCAGAAATCAACTCCAGGGATCTAAGTAGAATTTGTGTTTCTCTGAATATGTAATCACTAACACTGCTAACACTGAATCTATCTGTAGTATAGAAAGACCATAGATAACAAGTAAGTTTTAGTCTACCTTGTATTTAAATGAAGATTATCTGTTAGATCTTAGAAGGAATTTAGTACAATTCAACGCATTGTAATAAACATTAAAAGTTGAATATGTTTTCAGGAGCACTCTCTTTGTCTAGTAGGACAAAGAGAAATTTAAAAAACTGAATGCCAAGTAGAATATAGCAGGTGCTTTCACCTGAAAGGAAGAAACTGGTTTAGAAGAGGACTGGGTGTTGGACAAGATTATTACAAATAGATGGCTCAGGAAAGATAAAAAGCAACTCAAAGAGAAGACATAGAAGACCTAAAACTATCAAAGTACTAATATAAAACAGGGGGGAAGCACTATGGCTCTGGTCTAGTCAATGGTCCAAGATTATTTTGATATGGTCCCCCAAAGTGAAGTCAACAGAAGCTTAAATAGATAAATAGAAATCACATCAAAGTAAAAAGGTTCTCTATGATGAAACAACAGAGGAAATAGACAATCCATAGAATGAAAGAAAATATTTGCAAGCCACATACTTGTTAAGGGATTAATATTCAAAACATACAAGGAACTCAACTCAATATCATGAAAACAAATAATCCTATTTAAAATCAGGCAAAGGGCCTGAATAGATATTTGTTAAAGAGAGATATACAAAAGGCCAGCAATTCCATGAAAACATGCTCAACATCACCAACTACTAGGGAGATGTAGATATATCACCTCATTCCAGGTAGAATGGTATTATCAAAAAGATGAAAGAGATGCTTTGCCTAGGACATGAAGAAAAGAGAATACTTGCAGTCTCAGTGTGGATGTAAATTAGTATGGTCCTTATGGAAAACAGCATGGAAAGTCTTCAGAAAAACTTGATACACATCTGAGTATATATCCAAGGGAATTAATCAGTATGTCAAAGAGATATCTGCATTCCCATGATCACTGGAGCATTATTCAAAATAATAAAGATATGGAATCAGCCAAAGTATCCATCAATGGATGAATGAATAAAGGAAATGTAGCACATATAGGCAATGCAATACTATTGAACCTTAAAAAACAGGGAAGCTGTCATTTGTGACAGCAAAGCTGAATTGGAGAACATTATGCTAAGTGAAATAAGTCAGACAAAGTTAAACTTACAGATGTAGATAGTAGAAAGGTGATTACCAGAGAGTGGGAGAAGGAGAGAAAGGGTCAAAAGTTATAGTTAGGTGGGAATAAAAAGGCTTTGAGATATATGGCACAGATGGGTAAATATAGTTAAGGTATATTTCAAAACAATTACAGTCTCATCCCTCAAAATGGTATGGTAATAGATATATTAATTAGTTTGATCTAGTCACTCCACATTGGATACATATACTAATATATCACATTGTGCTCCCTAAAAGTATATAAAGTCATGACTTTTCAATTAAAATGATACTAATGAAAGAAAGAAAGTCTTGGTGAAGGAGGTGATATTTGAGTTTTAGCATAAGAGGGTGGTTAGGATTTTGGCAGGTAATACCAAATGAGAAAGATTCCCTGGAATTCCACAGAACAGGCTGAAAAATCGCAGTGAAACCAGGAGAAAAGAACATTTCCAGACTTGGAGGAATGCTTTCAATCTTTTGTAGCTGAGGAAGCGTAAAATTTGTACAGATCAGCTCCAAGGTCCCAGGGATGTCCTCAATTCCCACAGTCCACGACTAGTAAAGTGACTTCATGAACTATATGTCTGACCAAATAATTCTGTTGGCTCTTTCCTCTTTGGACTATTGCAGTTACAGTAATTCTCTACCCTGAGGGATTTTGGTTCACTTTGAAAAAGACCTATCACAGATATGATGTTGAGGGGAGCTGAAAGGATCAATTACTTAACTAACTAGAAAACTTCCAAATTTAGGAAATCATTTTTAGAAGATAGTTGGAGCCATTATCATAATTTCTATAACCCGAAATGATATTTATAGTGAGGAAGAAGCAGTTCTCTAAAATGCCTGCCTTATTAATTCTGATAAAGTTAAGGTTATTTTTTTAAAACTATTTTTACAAGTTGGCCAATACTTTGCCAGGGATCTCATTTTACCTTTTTTTTTTTTTTTGTACTTATGGGAATATCGTGAAGAATTGTATAACTATTATTTAAAATATATCTAAATAGAACAATGCCCATCTGTTGAACTTTATAGTGAGTTGTTCTTTAATTCTCTTCTTAGATCCATCTTTGAGGATCCACTAACTTGTTAGGCAATACATTCTCATAAAAGAAGCACCAAGGAAGGAAACCAGACCAGTGATGTTGCTCCTATCATGCTGTGATTTGGGGCAAGGAACAGGTTTCTTGTGTATCACTTTATTATCAATATTTTTCCCTTTATACATGAAAGGGTAGATATTATGTAACACCTGTCATGTTTTCTCACAGAGGTGGAGTGGGAATAAAAGAAGATAAATAAAACATTTTGATTAGTGTAACAGCTCTTCAATAAATTCCTTTTGATCCGCTAAGGATCCAGAAAGTTATAGAGGGGAGTCTACGAATAAATGCATGGCTTTATCCTGAGCCTTCGCCATTGTGTCTGATGTGGTGTAGATTTTTGATAATTTAAAGAATGAGAAATTTGAGCAAGAGTTTTATAAATCACTGTTGTCTAGAAATCAGGCTACCTTCAATTCCAAACCATAAAATATAATCATAGACCTTTTTTTTATGAGGAACATTTTTAAAGTCATTAAATAAAGGTCAGAATACCAATATAATACTTTAGATTTTAGAAAAGGTTTGTGAGTTAGCCAATGGTTATAAATCTCCTTGGAGATGCATGTCTGAACAGCTTTGCTGCCATAATTGCTATTTATACACTGTGTGTCTTTAGTAAGTCACATAAATACCTTTTATTATGGGATTCTTTTTGACTTATGATTGACTATTTCTTTATTCCTTTCTATGGTCTCTGTCTTTTTTTTTCTCCTTCTGGTTTCTTATATCTGAACTACCTGTACTCTTTTCTGAAGTACAAGAGTACTTGTACTTTATAACTGTACTTTATAACAGTACTTTATAACTGTCATTTATGAGTCATCATGGTGCATGCATCAGACGTGATGAGACTGTCTATTACTTGCTTTGGGTAGAGAAAATGAAGCTAACGAGAAGTTGTCTTAGAAACTACCATAGAGATGCCTGAGCCAAAATTTCAGGGTGTTTTTAACCCTACCCAAAACTGTGCCTATACTTTCACTTTAGCAGAATTTGCAAAACTTTTAAAAATCATTGAATACCCAGCGATTTGCATAATGCCCAACAGGTAATAGAAGTGGGTATGAGATAGGATAGAAGAAATGGAAAAGATAAATAGGAAGGAGATAAAAGGAAGGAAAATGAGACTACATTCTGAAAGCCGTGTGCTAAAGTCCTTCAAACCTTCACTTTCAAAGCCAGTAATTTTCAAGGCCTATTACTTCACAAGCATCTTGTCCCCAGGTCTGTCATTTCCAAATTTTTGAGAAATCTCTAAGTATTCACTCATAATGTTAAAGTTATTAGAAATTTACTGACTTATGAAGATTGCTCAGTGCAATATACTAACGCATGTGATTTGGGGATAGATTGAGCAAAGAGAGATACAATTTGAAAAATAAAAACACATAATAGAGAGTAAATTCCAAATGTTATGTATTGGTCAGATTGTTACAGGAATGGGGCAATTCTGGGAAATTGAGACAGAATGAAGCCCCCGCCCCCTCCTTCAAACCCTGATTCTTGTAAACAAGTGAAAAGGTTTCAAACATGTTACTTGGAGTAACAGGCATGAGAAGGGATGGGGAAAGAGAAAAGGGACACTCAAGGGAGAGAGTGAGTCCTGTTGGAGAGGGATCTTGTGCCTCTCCTGCACTTCAGTTTTATTGGGGGATCCCAGACAACGTTCCAGAAAGCTTGGCCCAGGTCCACCTTTGACTGTGGACTGACAGCAGGATAACATCAATCAGACTTTCAAGTTTTCACTGCCATGACAACTCAAGGTCACTTTGACCCATGACGACTGATTCTAATTGGATTCTTAACTGTTAATTCTCCCCTAATTCTGAGATGTGTGTGAAGAGTCACAAAATCTCTGCCTTCAGGTAATTTGGGTTCCTTTCATTGACATTTCAGGCCTGCATTTCTCCTGCAGATAACAGGTAGTTTGCTGAGGAATGTGACATATCCTGTCCACTTAAGCCTGGTGGGGTTGCAGGTTTGTTGCCTCTTGAAAAAGAAAGCATGTGGTAGTCAACACCATGGGCCCATTTTGTAGAATTATTCCCTTAACATCCTGTGTTCCCACCATGCACATCTGTCTGTCCCCTATCAAGATAATGGAGACAATGTTAAGGATCTTGAGAACAGCCAAACCTCCATAAGTCATCTTGTGAATACCTGGTGGCTGTATTCCCATATGCTCACTCCTCACCAAGTTTCCTTTGAAAGACAAGAAGAGCCTGAAACCCCAAAGGTGTGTCTTATTCTCAAGATAGTTCACCTTCTCCCTTTTCTGTGGGCTTCTTTCTTTCCTGAATGAATCTTTTTTATATCCCTGACACATCTGAAACCTGATTTCTGTGACATTTGTCAAAACCCCATTGTCCTGAGTTGAGGTCCCTTCCTCTAGGGTCTCCTCATATCCCCTCTGCTCATGGCTAAAGCAAAGGAAGGCAGGATTGTGGGTAACTTAAACAAATTAAGACAACATGCCCAATCTCCCAGGTATAATACAGGTCAAGAGTGCTGGTAGCCAACTGCTCTTTAGAAGATGAAGGTGCTTTTGATACAGGTACAGGGACTGGATTAGTCAGGGTTCTCTTGAGGAACAGAATCAACAGAAAGTATGATTATATAAAGGGGATTTATTAGGCTGGCTTACACAACCAGAAGTTGGATAGTCCGCAGTGGCTGTCTGCAGGCTGGAGAGCTGCAAGAACAAGTGGCTCTGTAGTCCAAGAGGCTGAAGCCTCAGAACAAGAGGGATGGATCAACAGTGCTACCCTAGTTCGAGACTAAAGGCTTCTGGAGAATCACTGTCAGAGTCTGCATGTGGGATACATGGACTCATCCCAAGGTTTGGTTTTTCAGTGACTCTGGAAGTGAGCACAAGTGTGTCACTGAAAAACCAAACCCTGGTTACACCTGAAAGTTATCACACCATCTCTAGCATTAATGATTTTCATTGTAGATTTGTCACATAGTTTTTTGGAGGTCTCCAATCTTGTGCATTAACTGAGGCTCTGGGCTCTGACTATCTTTTGGTCATGTTCTCAGTTGAATGAAGTGGTAATGCTGTGGAAATGACCTCCTGAAAGAAAGTGTAATGAGGTCGAATAGGGTTTTGCCACTACCTTAAGGCAAAATTTGTGATGCATGCTTGGTTTTGTCATCTGGAAGTTGGTGGAAACATCTAGAGATTCTTGTATTTCTCCCTTTCTATGTTCGATGCTGAATAGAATGTGCAGGTGGGGAACTTGTGTCTTTTTCTCCTTCCATTCCTCACTGGATTATTCTATGAGGCCTTCACAGGATATATTCCTTGAATTAACACTTAATTTTAGTTACATTAGCATCACATCATATGAATTTTGATGGTCTCATGTTGCTGAATGGCTGATTGTGTGTTCTTGTGGAAACTTGATGTCCTTAGGGAACAGTAGTCATTTAGAGAGTAGAGAAGAGATTCCTACCTTCTCCCCTCCATGTCTAAAATCTCTCATGTTCTGGGTGAAGAAGAAACACTTTATTTACTGTTAAATCGTAGATTTTCCCTTTAATTATAAAATGGACCACATTAAGGTCTTATATTTATAGTTGGTTTTATTAGCCAGGAATCATCAAAATAATGAGTGACAACTAAATGTCAGATGCAAGGCTAAGATCTCTATATGCTTTATTCAATCTACAGAATATTGTCATGATGTATGTACCTTTATCCTTGCTGTCTTGCAGATAAGGACACTTTATGAGTTTGCTAGGGCTGCTGTAATGAAATACTCTAGACCAGGTGGCTTAAATCACAGAAATATATTGTCTCCTAGTTTTGAAGGTTGGAAGTCCAAGGTCAGGATGACAGCAGGGTTGATTCCTTCTGAGGGCTGTGAGTTGAAAACTGTTCCAAATATCTCTCCTGTGTCTCCACATTATCTTCCCTAAGTGCCTATGTACAAATTTCCTATTCTTTTTAGGATACCTGCACTCTGGATTAGGGGCCAGCTTGATGATCTCAATTTACTTCATCTACCTCTTTGATGACCCTATCCTCATATTTGACAACATTCAGAAGTACTGGGAATTGGGATATCAGCATAGGAACTTTTGAGGGGACACGATTCATCCCCAAAGGCACAGATGTCCAAAGAGGCTCATTAACTACCTTAAAAATCATACAGCTAGGGTAAGACCAAAAATTATGTTGACTTCAATGATCATTCATGATTCAATTTACCTCTCCCCTGTAGTCTTGTTTAACTGGTAAAAAAAATCTACATGGGGAAACAGGAGAGAAAACAAGAAGTGGACTTTATATTTTCATGGAGTCTACTAACAATGGCTTTTCTTTGGGAAGGTGAACTGAAGGAGGTTTAGTACAAAGGACCCTGAAAAGAACCATAACTAGTATTCAAATTTACCAGTTCTCTGTCCATTAGAAGATACTTGATGCCAAGGTAGTATACAGACCCTTGTCCAAACTTGAATAAGCTTTTGATTCACTCTTATTAAAACACTTATTGTATAACTACTCTGTTATGTCAAGACAGTTTCACACAACCTGGGTACAAGTCAATATGACAGGAGTCCACGGCCCACATAACACTTGTATTTCATTAGGAAAGACAGGCAATGTGCAAATTATGCATCATACTATGTCAGCCAGGCTGGTCATTATGAAGAAAAAATATGAAATGGGATAAGGGGTAGATAATGGTGAGTAATGCGAAAATCTGGGGTAAGTCCTTCAGACAAAAGAATTGTACATAAACAGCACCCCTAGGTGGAACTGAGCTTGCCTGCTCAGGAAACAGCAAAACATTGGGGTGACTGGGACATAGTGTGACAGAGACCGGGGTAATAGAGAAAGAGACCAGGATGGCTTCTGGGCCTGATAAACCAGGTGAGCTGCTAAGGTTTTATTCTAGGTGTAAAGTAAAACCTCTATAGAGTGTTAAGTCTACATATGTTTGTGTATAGCAAAGGGAAGTCAAATACGCTGATTTATATTTTGAAAAGATTGTTCTGGGAATTCTGTGGAGATTGTGTGTTGTGGTTCGAGTGGGAAAGAGTAGAAGCAAGAGGGTCAACAGGAGGGTCACTTATTTACATAATCAGTCAGAATGTTACCTTGTAGTAGTCCCTCCTTATTCATGCTTTTGCTTTCTGAAGTTTCTGCTTCCTATCGCCAGTCATCATTCAAAAATATTAAATAGAAAATTCCAAAAAAACAAAAAAAAAACTGATGAGTTTTAAATTGCATGCTATTCTGAATACTAGGAGGAAATCTTGCGCCATCCTACCTCATCCCACTTGGGGATGTGAATCATCCCTTTGTTTCCAGAGTATCCATCCTGTATATGTTATGGGCTCATTAGTCACTTAGTGGTCATTTCAATGATCAGATGTGCTGTTGTGCTGCAGTGCTTTTGTTTGAGGAACCCTTAATTTACTTAATGTTCCCAAAGTGCATGAGTACTAATGATGGCAATTTTATTAGAATATATTTTTGCAATAGTTTTATTTTATTATTAGTTAAGATTAATCTCTTATAATGCCTAATTTATAAATTAACCTTTATCCTCAGCATGTATAAGGGAAAAAAAAACAGTCTGTATGTATATGGTTTCATGCTCTCCAAGTTTATAAGCATTTACTGGGAATCTTGGAAGGTATCCCCTTCAGGTGAACATAGATATGAATACACTATACATGTAATATATACACGGAGGGCAGAATTACATGTCTGGAATCTCAAAGCCTGAGTTTTGGTTTTGGTCTGCCCATGGACTCCATTTCCTGTGATGTAAAATTTGGCTTTTGTATTTCTTGAGAGAGAATCAAACATGCATCATCAAATACTGAAAAAGTTTGAAGATTTTTCTGCCTTTGGACTTGTGACCTCTAGGTGTTTGATAAAATATGAGCTTCTGTGTAGAGAGAGAGAGGGGACATAGCAACAGGCAGAATAGTGCTTGCCTTCAGACAATGGAGCCAGTGTGGCCATTGCAGTCACTCCAAAAGGTCACATCAAGATAGAGAGAAGCACTTAATGCTAGGATTATTGATGTTCCCGTTAATATTGCTTTCTGCACAAAGGCAGCCTTCCTGTCTGGCTGAAAGCCTGCGGACAAGGCCTCTGACAGGATCTAGTACCAATTCTGCTACAACTAATCCCCTGGTATCCTGTCTGGGTACCAGGGTGGAAACTTCCTGCAGTTTCAGGCAGCCCCCGTGATTCCTCTGCAACCCAATTCTTCTGAAAATTAAGGGCCAAGTCCCACAGAGCCAGGGCCAGGAAATACCGGCTACCTAAGCTTCTGAGAATCAAGGAGTCAAAGAACCTGACAATGTCAGCTTGTAGTGGTTCACTTGGATCTGAGCCTCCCGAGAAAAATTCCTGTAAATGGCATGAATACATATTTTGTTTCTTACTGCAATAACATTCTAGGACATTACCTCTGTTCAGCGCTCTCCTAAGCAGGAAGTAATTATGGGCCGTGGAACTAATCACTGTATATATACCTCTGTAAGTCTGGCTCTCATTGGTTGGAATTTTTTTTAACACCCCTAAAAGTAGAGTGTACAATTTTTTGCATTGACATTGACCTGAACCTGTAAAGGACTGTCGCAAAATATGACTCTGGACAAATGAGAATGGAGGGATACAGAAGTCCAAATTTCTATGTAATTCTATAATCTGTTCTCTGGACATGAAGTTAGAAACCATTTTTGGTGTGTTTGGCTACTTGATGGATTAAATCTGAGCAAAACGTGATGAAAAACATTAGTCAGAAATAAATTTTCACAATAGTAAGAGACTATTTAATGTGTTTAAGAGCTCAGATTATGAAAAAGGAAGGGAAAAAACCTGCAGATGTCTTATTATATTCATGGACAGCATTTCTTTTTTCAAGATAAGAATAAAACCATTTTTAAAAATTGCACTGAGGGAGGAATTCACACAGTGGGGGAACTTTCAATTGTATCATATACCAGCAAAATTGATTCTTCTTCTTCCTGTTTATTTTTCTTTTTTTTAAAATTGCTTTTATTTTTTTAAATACGTGACAGTGAAATGCATCACAATTCTTATTACACATATAGAACACAATTTTTCATATCTCTGTATATAAAGTATGTTCACACTAATTCATGTCTTCATACATGTACTTTGGATTATGATGTCCATCACATTCCACCATCATTCCTAACCCCCTGTCCTCTCCCTTCCCCTTCCATCCCTCTGCCCTATCTAGAGAATAAAATCATGGCATTTGAAGGTAAATAGATGCAGTTGGAGAAGTTAATGCTAAGTGAAGTTAGCCAATCCCCCCAAAAGCAAATGGCAAATATTTTCTCTAATATAAGGTGATTGACTCATAGTCAGGTAGGGAGAGGGAGCATAGAAGAAATAGACGAGCCCTGTTTATTTTTCATAATAACTTCTATAAGTCTGTTAGTTACACAACATTATTTGTTTCAAAATGCGTAACTTGATTTTTTTTCAAAATAAATTGAGACCGATTTAGTATTCATCATACTCAGAGAAATTCATACACATGAAAAACCCAGAAGATTGTGACTTTCTTAAAGCCCTCAGCAGTAGAGGAAGAAGAACTAAAGACAGTAAGGGGAATGCTGTTCAAATAAGCTCCTTAAAATGTGCTACATGAAATAAGGAGAAAGAACATAAGTGCATTAAACATTATCCATTAGGAGTTGAGCAGCACAGATAGAGATGGATGGATTAAACAACAGATGTTACAAGTATAACTTGGATCGATTTTGCAAGCTACTGTAGGCTTTTCTTCTTTCCTTATCATGCACCAGCTACCACAATAATGAGTTTGTGTTTTCCGAGCACACCTCCATGTCCAGGGGGGACAGAATTTAGAGGAATGTTAGTAAGAAGCTCAATAGAACCTTACTCAAAAATGTCATCCAACTGCAGATGACGGCTCTTTACTTTTTTATACATCTGCTGCCAAATAATAAAACTGAATCATTGGTCTAATGACTCAGTTTCCAGGAATATCCTGAGTGTGGGAATGACAGGAATTCCGTATGAGGTGGCAGCTTTTTTTTTTTCAGTGTTTGCCACACTGTTAGGTCTTGGCCATGGGGTCAAGGGGAAACAATAGTCATGGGGAAGAAACTTCACGTGTCTATCCATACCCAGGGTGCCATATAGGAGAGGATCTGTATATTTACCCCTGCCCAGGAAGATTTATTTTCCATTAACTAAATAGTCTAAATTTCTTGTTTATATTTAAAATCAGTAATTGGCTTCTGAACCGGAGTGGTATGCTGTAATTTTGTTTCAGATTTTCTTTTCCATTTTTCAATCACTGGATGGTATTATTCACCCACACACACAGGGAGTTTAGAGGTATCTTACATGGCTATTATTAACAAACATTATTCAGAATATCTCTGTGTGATCTTTCATATCTGCAAAATATTGTTTTTCAGTTTTTCATTGTCATTTTCTGAATCAAATATCACATCAGGTGATTTGCACTTAATATTTGACACCCATGTTGGCTGGTTTGGGTGACATTCAGGTGGCTGGTCTCTCTATTCTTTCATTAACAACTTGGGTTTTCTAATTCTCAGGAAAAATATTAAGTGGAATATATTTTTTCTACTCAGAAAAAAAAAAAAACAATTGGCATATTGCAGTTTTACAAGGAGCCATGATTTGAATCTGGCTAACTGTGACCACATTCCATTGTTTTCAGTGATATTTTAATGTTCCCTGTTACCACTGTGCCCTAGTCAGCTGCAGAGTGGCCCATACTTAATCCAGTTCTAAATAAAAGGAAACCAAACTGTATTTTGGAACATTCACAACTGAGACCTTTGCTTTCATTACTTTAAACACGGAACGCCTTCTCTCTTCATTATTCATACTTCAGGAGTAAAATGAAAGGGAAACGACTGGATAATATGGAAATTCAAATATAGATGCTTCATATGTGGCTTGTGTTATACTAAAAGGTACGTAAATCTTGGCAGCTTCACCAAACTCACTTCCCTTACCCACCAAATGAAGAGGAAAACCCTAAATAGAAAAGCATTTTTATGGTACGTACGTACTTTCTAATCCCTTATAAATGCTTTAGGTAGGGGTTCCAGTTTTAGAACAAACTTGACGTACACTTTTCCACATTACTGAGAAGTAGCATGTGCAGTTTTATGAGCTGCACGGTACTTTGGAATGAGGAATGCAGAGACGTGGGCAGTACCATGTGCTCACCTTGAAGAACCCCACTGGGTAAATCGACAAGAATAAAGATTGTTCTCTAAAGCAGCAACATACATTTCAATAGGGATCACATGTTTGCAGTGGTTTGTGTTCTTGTAGTTTTGATCATCAAAAATTCCATTTGCTCTGTGCGCTCAATTAAATTCAGAGCTGCCACACATCCTAGTCATCTCTCCTCACAGACACATATAGTGAAATGAATGACATTTAAACATTAAAAAGAAAATTCTGCCAACCTTGTTTCACTAAAGACTTGGCAGTCTCTGAAGTGCACAAAGTTTGTGTCTCATGGTTAGGGTAATACCTGCTAAGACAAAGTACACATTTCTCAGCTTTGACTGTTCAATTAGATTTCTTAGGTGTTCTGAGAAAGCAATTTGCTGAAGAGTCAAGTTGCGTTGAGGTACAGGGAAGGGAGACTGAACAAATGATGTTGTGTGCATGTATGAGTAGGGCATTATGAATCCCACTATTATATATAATTATAATGTGCACTGAAATTTAAGAAAATGGAGTGAATTTTCTATATTGCTTTAGCATATCAAGAACCATGCTGGAAAGACTCCGCTCATAAAGTTTTTGAAACATGAAGGCAAGATCAATCTCCTGACCTAAGCCTAATCTATGTAGAGAAAGAAGCCTGTCTTTAATGGCAGCTAAGCTGATATTTGATGTTGCAGGAGAAGCTAAAAATGTGATGCAAAAAGAGGATAAATCCCAAACCCCCAGCTTCTAACATGAGACACATAGGGGACGTGAAAGACTAATGTAGAGAGGCAAGAAATCAGCATTGTGCCCAATATTCTCTGAGTAATCATCAACCTAGGCAGAGGAAAGATATTATTAGGCAAGTCAGAAGGAACTTGGGGAAACTGAAACTTGGGTTTGAATTTACCTTTGTTACTCTCAGAAGAAATCACCTAGGAAAGAGCCCCACAGTTATCTGGGAGTGGCCAGACCTTAGGTCAGTTTTTGTGAGTGAGAGAAATGGGGAGATTTGGTAACAAGAGAGAGCCGGGTATTGAGTTTTCGTAGCCATACTTTGGCAGCTGGCAGAAAGCAAGGGCTACCTACTGTGGGTGGTGGAGCTGCAACTCAGACTGTGGGATACACAGTCCCAGCCAGGCTCCAAGCGAGACGGGGCAGAGTGAGAGAGGTCTGTTGTGTCATCAAGCCTCAGAACAAAAAAAGATCAGCTAACAGGATACACCAGTCTCAGATCTGAACATCGTATCCCAGCCCAAGGGCACCTCAGCACGGAGAGTGACTCAGCCCAGAGACCAACAAGGTACCAGGCTGGGGAAAGATCTTCGGTGTTAGACTCTTGTGAGTGTGTGTGTGTGTGTGTGTGTGTGTGTGACTTGTAACAAATTATCAAGAGGGTGTAAGACAAAGCCTAATTAAGAAACATTTTATAAGCATACCTATCTCTTTATCAAAAGCTAAGTCCAGAAATTTCTTAGACCTGGAGTGTGATAGATCTGGATTGGAACCGAGACTAGACATTCGGAATCATGGAACATGCCAGTTTACTCCCTAAAAATAACCACTTGTTGAAACCCAATCACATGTGATGGCACTAGGAGACGGGGCCTCTGGAGATGATTGGATCATGAGGTGACACCCTCATGAATGAGACTTGTGCCATTATAAGAGGCCCCAGAGAGATCCTCACCTATTGCACCATGTGCTGAAGCTGTGATAAAGAGTCAATATAAACCAGAAAGCCAGTCAGTCTGCAACAGACCCCCAACTCTGCTAGTACCTTGATCTTAGATTTTCTTGCCTCTAGAATGGTATAAGAAAGAAATTTCTGTTGCCACCCAATGCAGGAAATTTTGTTATGGCAACACAAATAGACTAATGTAGCTGTTTTGTGTTGATTCCTGAGATCCGGATCTTTTGGATTATTTCAGATATCCCAGAAGCAGATTTTGCATAGAATGCTTCATTTCACCTTGTGCACATTTTCCAGTTACCAAATTCAAACTGGGTGTTCGGGGTTGAACTCAAGATCTCAGGATAATGTTAGCCATGTGTGAGATTGGATAACTAACTAGAAATTCCTATTTGTAACTGGAGTACTAAACACTGGTCATTCTGAGTTCTACAAAGGTTGCTAATTACATATATATTTATATATGTAAGTAAAGGTAAAAGGTTAACTCTCAGTCCAGAGCTGTGTGCTTGTATTCAGGATTGAGTACCCCAATTTAGAGGTTGCTAAGTTCCCTGCCAAGTTTTCTACCTAGCAGTCTAGACACAGAGAAATAAAGGCCATCAAGTAGTTTCTTTGTTCTACTCCCACCTGCTCTGTTAGAACTCTAGCAAACTTAGTTTAGGAGTTGTATTATAAGTCTCCCTGTGAGCCTAGTCACTAGTATATTGATCCTTTTTGTTATTGTAACAAAGTGCCTGAGACAGGATGACTTTATAAAGAAAAGAGGTTTATTTAGTTTCTTTCATTTTGGAGATTCTAAGGGCATGGTGCTAGCATTGGCTCAGATCTGGTGATGACCCTTTCTCTGGAAGACTTCCATGATGGCACGCAATCTCACATCACAAGAAATAGGAAGTTTGTATTTCTATGTCCGTATGTCTTGTCTCTGTCTTTTCATAAACCCACTGGGATTCAATCATAGTGGTTCCATCCCTAATGGTCTAATCTAAACCTAATCATTTTCCACCTCTAAATACCAAGGTAAAATAATAGTTCACATCCTCTCAATGTCATTCATAGAGCACTCCTACATGAGTTAAGGGGCACGTACCATATTCCATCCACATCAGCCAATGTTCACATACTGTGTAGTTCCCCTTTTATGCTGAGCCTAAATTAATCCAGTGGCTTAATTTAATCCATATAATATGATGGAAGTAATTTCAGTTCCAAACCTGAGCCCCAGTAGGTCTCTGAGCAGCAACATAAGTCTAGCTGTGGTGCTGGAGACCACGTGGAGAGACCACTAGGGAAGGGCTCTGAGACCCTCAGTCAGCCTACAGGCCGGCTGAGCTCAGCTTGGCAAACATCCTGCCTATGCCCCAGACATGTCAGCAAAACCTCCCCAGATAGTCCCTCCTCCCAGCTCTGATGGCATTGCATGGGGGGATCTCAAGCAAACCAAGTAGACTCATATAAACCATTGAGCCCAGATCAATCAATCAATCAACGTGAGAAATAATAAAAATAGTATGTTTTAGGCCAGTGAATTGTGTGTGGTTTGTTACAAACCAATAAATACCTGAAATAAAACTATCTAGCCCAGTATCAGACAACTCAGAGAATCACTGACAGTACTAAAGTGCTATGTTTATGCCATCATGGAAATCAATTTATGTTATCAGCTTGGCTAGGTTATGACAGTGATGGTACCCAATTTTTGGTCAAATATTAATATAGGTGCCTATGTGAAAGTATTTCCTGGAGGGGACTAATATTTAGATCAGGACATCTTAAGTCAAGGGATTATTCTCCATAATACAGGTGTGTGTTCTCCAATGAGTCGAATGCTTCAAGAGAAAAGAAGGCAAAATTTTCTTTGCCCTCTTACAAGTGTCTGGGATTTTTGGATCTGGTGTGCTCTCTGCGAACTTTCTCTATTGCTACGGGAATAAATGCCCATGTCTGATGGGCCACCATAGCTCCCTCCATTGGTACTGAGTCCATGTGTACCCTCTGAAGGGACTGACAAGCCTGATGGCTGTGGAGGCACCATGAGCATCTACATGTAAGGCTGGACCTGAGCATCCCCATCATTTCCAGTGCCATGGCCCATAAAATCGTGGTTCTCTGTTCCATTAGCACTGCTAACTCCACAGACGCCCTTGGCACTGAGGTGATAGATACCTGGTAATGTCAGACATGCTGGGAGATTGTGCAGAAACGGTTCCTTCAGCCTTCCTGGTATTTACCTTAAGACTTAGGCACTGGTCCCTAGAGTCTGCCCACAGTCAGCCCTCAGCAGTGTCCTGCCTGCCCACCACCTGTCACTCAAAGTTGTTCACTTTGAAACTCCTAACTGGCCTGTTGGCATCAGCATAAGTGGATTACTGACTGCCTCAGCTCACTTGTCCTCCAGTCATGTGGGAATCTAGAATGAACACCATTTAAAACCCAGCGGAGGCCCCTGTTTTGGATCAATTGCTATCTTATGGAAGAATTATTTTAAAAGAATAAGTTTTTTTTTTTTTTAAGTCTTTAGAGTTCAGAAGATGATGAATTCTCCAGAAGTTCCTAAATTCATGCACCCAGTCATTTGAGGTTTCCCCCATTGGTGGCTGGTTGCTAAATGGCATGTTAGAAATGAGCTGGCTTTCTCTCTGATGTTCCTGTGGAGTGGCAATGAAATCACAGATGACCTCAGAATTTAGATGGGGTTTGAATAAATGGAACCCTAACATTAAAACGTGCTATAGTTTGGATCTTTGGAAGGAAGTTTGGTCATTAGCGGAGTTCCCTTGAAGAGGA
The DNA here is from genome assembly GCF_048772815.1 of Callospermophilus lateralis. Taxonomy (NCBI): domain Eukaryota; kingdom Metazoa; phylum Chordata; class Mammalia; order Rodentia; family Sciuridae; genus Callospermophilus; species Callospermophilus lateralis. The sequence continues at coordinate 133,260,640 of NC_135314.1, read as the reverse complement.
TATTAGAAGCCCAGCCCCTCTACCTCTTCTGTTTTCTCATCACCACAAGGTACAAAGGCCTACTGCAGTACAAACTCCCTGCCAAGATGAACTGTATTGCCACAGGTCCAAAACAACAGACAGGCAATCATGGATTGAAATCTTTGAAATTGGAGCTCACATAAACCTTTCTTCCTTATAAATTGTCTCAGGTGTTTTGTCACAGTGACAGAAAGCTGACTAGCTCAAATACATTTTTCAAATTTCATAGCAAATTTGCCACATTGACTTTATTCTTCAAATAGTTTTATAAAGAATCAGTCTAGTCAATAGAAATAACTATGTTACTTTTACCTTGATGAATCAGACTTACCAATTGCACTTTCAATTTACATGAGAGTCCCAGGCACTGACAAAAAAATTCCTCCCAACTTTTTTTGTCATTTCCAACCTCCTGGCTCTAGCCATTTTGTTTGAATGGCATTTAGACAAAAAATGGCATTTTTTGTCTAAATACCGTTTTAATAAAGATAAATGATAGATTAGGTAATTTGAATATTTTAAGACCATTACTACTTTGTTGAGATACAAAAGTATAGCAATTATCCCTGAATTTTCTTCAATAAAAGTACTAATCCTTTTATATTCAATGCTTTCATTACTTATGTTTTAAAATATACCTATTGTGTGCCTTCAAATTAACCACCTCTCTTAATAGATTTCCTGCAAATTTTTTTCAAGTAAAAGTAAATGGAGGAAATGAGTTATAGGAGTATGGTGTATGTTTAACCCAATAGGTTTCTTTCAAGGCTATAAAATAAAGAGGCTAAACAGAATAATTCATTTTTTTTAGTCATCAGATATCACACAACAAAAATTACACAAGGAAAAATTTGGTAGCTTCGTTAGCAGTAACAACAACAACAACAAAAAATCTTTAAGATGCTTAAAGGGAGAAACTGGGATTTTGTCTCAGTTGCACAGTGCTCGCCTCACGTGTCAGGCACTGGCTTCAATCCTCAGCACCACATAAAAACAAAGGTGTTGTGTCCATCTACGACATTATTGTTGAGCAGATCAACAATAATGGTTATTTGTGTTCATGAGAAATGAAGAAAATTCCATTTCTAACATTTTGGATCTGCCATGTTATTCTTGTGATTTTCATTTTACCTGTATTTACCTTCAGTTTTCAAAGGCACTAAGAAATGGATGCCAGGTAAAGTCTCTGTGATAGTCCATCACTGTACTTTGGTTTCAACTCTTACCTGTGATTGCATGTTTCATGTGAAATCAGAATTAGGAACCCATCGATGGATGCCTGCATTGCCCTGTGGGAGATTTTTCTCCAGTTTCCCTGTGGGCTGTCTCTCAGGGCCCAAGCAGCATTGGTCTGAGCAGTGAATCCCAGTAACATGGTCAGCACCACACATACGTGTAAGGTGGCCTTTTACATCTTTTGCACATCCTATAAGCAGAGTCTCCCCAATAAGAGATTTAAAAACATCTGAATCCATTAATTGTTTTGCCATTTACTTTTTATTTATTTATTTATTTTTTTGCAAAACACATTCTTAATCTTCATAGTGTTGTTTAGTTTGCTGTATCATTTTGATCTCATCAATTAGCACTGCTGTACTTGTTTCTAAATAGAATACTTTGAAAAATTTACTTTAAAAAATGGAGTCATGGCCAAAGGGCATTTTTTTTCCTCTTCAGAGCCAACTCTTCTTTTAGTAGTCAAAACAGCAAACAGCTCTGTCTTTTTGGTTTCATGGAAGAATGTCAACTGTTTCTGGTACTGCTTCGCATTCTGTTCTACATACCACCAATGTTTTGTTTCTGGTACTTTTCACTAAACCACACAATTTCCTTCCCCCGCAGCCTCTCCTTCTTTTCTTAATTTGTCTTTATTCCATAATAGATGTAAAATGTCTAAAAATGACTACAAAAAAAAAATACCCCAAAGAGTCACTTCCTATTCCCTCTGTCCTGCAATTAAAAAAAAAAAAATGAAGAAATGTGCCATTTTTCCCCAAACCTTAATCTCCTAGGATATGATATTAAATGAAATTCAGTTGAGATTTCTTATTTAGGGTGGGGTTATGTATGGAGCCATTATACTAGCTTTGAAATGTACATATAAAAACTTCTCCCAGGCTTTTATTTATTTATTTATTTTCCAGAAGCACAGTTTCATAAGTAACATTCTCCAACGATGTGCAGGATATTTGTGAATTAGACTTTTGGGATTTCTTCCAGCTCCTCAGGCTTTGGTGTCATATGTTTTCAGACTGAAGAAAACAGAAAACAAATGTTTTTCATTTCAACTGCATCCTGATTCACAAAGAGCTCTGTCCAACGTTTCCTTGAAAACATTTCTTCTGACTGAACAAGTTGGAGCACTTTCAGATGGGAATAAAGGATTTCTGAGCAGTGTATCATGAAATCTCTGCCCCAGGCTTGTCCTCGGCAATCAGAACCCAGTCCCTATGTTTCTACAATGAGCTGTCTTTTCTCCAACATAGGAGCCTCTGGGCTTAAAATGCTTTTGTCTTCAATGTCATTATCAAGCAATGACAATATCATGGATAACAGATCTCCGCCGGCTGGTGAAGTCATAATCTGACCATCAGAACAGTTAAGGAAAACTAAACACACCCAGACACATACACACACACATGCACACACACACACACACACACACACACACACGTCAAAAAAAAAAAAAAACCACACACAAAAAAAATACTGCAGCTCTTAGGTGTTAGATAAGAGGTTAAAAAAAATAAGACAAGTGTATCTTCTTTGATGCCTGCAATTAGGGAGTTGCTTTGTCCAAATTTATTTCCAGAACAATCTCAAACCTCCCTCCTTAAAGTGGGTGATACACACTCTGAGAACGCACACGCACACTTGGACCTGCTTTCTGGAATCCAGTGGACAGTGTATTCTCTCCCTTTCCCAAGGCAAGAGAAGCGGGTAGGGACAAATATTCATATATATAACCACTACCAAAAATGACCATAAGTGGGCGCCCTTTGCCAAGTGGTTTTTGAATTTTAAAAGAAACTAGAAGGAAATAACAACAAATAGGTTCAAATGTTTTCCTACAACTCAAGTTGAAGTCTTTATTAGCTTCCTAGGACAGTTTTAACAAAGTACAACAAATAGGTGGCTTAAAACAACAGAAATTGATTTTCTCACAATTCTGCGGATCAGGAGTCCTGTATGAAAGCAAGGTTGGGTCTGTATGGGGCATCAAGGGAGAACTTGTTCCATGTCTCTGTGTGGGTTCTGGTGGTTGCTGTAAATCCTTGGCTTTCTTGTAAAGTCATGTTTCTAATCTCTGCCTCTAACTTCACATGGTGTTCTCTTTCCATGCCTCTATGTCCAAGTGTCCTCTTCTAAGAAGGGCATTAGTCATATTTGATTTAGAACCCACCCTACTCCAGTATGGCCTAATCTTAATTTTTAAAAAAAAAATATTTTACTTGTTGGCTTAATCTTTATTTGATAAAAACTGCAAAGACTCTTACCTCCAAACAAGCTCACATTCACAGATTCCAAGTAGGTATGATTTTTGAGGGGTACTTTTCAACCCAGTATAGAGAGTCTTTTGTGTTTCAAGATAAGTTGGAGCTATTATTAAGCTCTCCATCATCAACAGAACGCAGTGCTGCTCAGGACCCTTGCTGCATCCTTTAAAAGTTAAGACTGTGCTGAATCTGGCCTGTCTCACTGGCTGGGGATAAGATGTACTTTGTCTAGTACTGTCTAATTTTTGTTTCATTTTAGAAATTACACTGAACGCAATCCTAAATGATTGCTTTCAATGCAATTAATATTTTTATCTACTCCTCTTCCAGGATCGAACTGTCCTTCTAAGAAAATAACTACTGTAGGAAATAAACAGGTTCTTTTGTAGAAGCTTAAATTAAGGAAGAAATACCAGACATTTATACCTACCAACTTTCCCCCCCTGCAATTCTGATAACGTCTATATTTTCCCAAGAGTTTGGATATTTGATAGAATAGTTTGTATTTGATGTCTCTTATAGATCTGAGCAATTTATGCCTCAAGCCCAAGGTTTGAACAAAAGCAGGAATTGGATGAGAGCCTTGCTTCTTCCTCTGTTGACACTTTCCCTATAACTATTTCTTCTGTCCTTGTTCCTAATGAGTCATATTTTTGCTGCTGATGATACTGTCCTACTTACTTCCAAGGAGAGAGAGCCCCGGAACTGTACGATGATGAACAGTGAACTCCTACTGTCTGCCTTTGAATAGATGGCTAATTCTTAGACAGCATCTTCAAACTGTTTTCCTGAGAACCCTACGGTGTTGTGAGGTAATAGTCGATGGTTTTTGATATTTTAAAAAAAAAAAGTTCAGTCTGCTAATAAGCCCATTGAAGGCACTCCTCTGTTGTAGTGTTTGATGTCTAGCATTTCTTTTTGATTCTCAGGATTTTCAGATCTCGGCTGATACACTCCATCTGTTCTTGCCTGTTGTTCACTTTATCCATGAGAGCCCTTAGCATTTAGTCACAGTTGTTTTCAATTCCCAGTCGGATCATTCCAACACCCCTGCCATATTTGAATCTGGTTCTGATATTTGTTCTGTCTTTTCAAACCATGTTTTTTTTTTTTTTCCTTTTTAGTAGGCCTTGAACTTTTTTCCTTGCTCATAAGATGTGATCTATTGGTTAAACTGAGCTGCTGTAACTAGGCCTTCAGTTGTAGAGTGCTCAGGTGTTGGGGAGGAAAGTCTTCTACAGTCCTGGGACTATGTTTTCCTCTTTTAGTGCTCCTGGACCTTGGAACTGTGAACTTTACTAGTGATTCTCTACTACCTTTCCCCTTTATGTGGGACCGGGCAGCTAGAGATGGCTGGAGTTGGGAATTTCCCTTCCCCCAGGGCTGCTGGGCTCTGACCAGCTCCATCAGGTGAGGCTTTAGTTAGCTTCTCCTTAGACCAGAGCTCATCAAGAACAGAACACTCTGGCATATTCTGAATGGTCCATTTTCTCTTCCTATGCCAGAATCACGAGGGGACTTTTCTCTGATATTTAATATTAAAACCTGGTAGAGTTCCGAGAGGTAAAACTCATGCAAGTATAGAAGTCCCCCTATGACTGGCTTCCCTTGAGGTTTTTATCTCCTGTTTGTCCACACGGAGCCTCCAGCAGTTCGTCAATTACAGCTCTGGTTTTCTCCCCCCAGTATGGTTCCCATGGACACAGGGCTGCTCAAGACTCCTGGCTGCATCCTGTAAAAGTTAGGCTGTCCTGACTTGTGATGTTCAGCTCCTGCAAGTTGTGATTCTCTGTTTTTCCTTCTGTCTCTATAATTTGGGAGGAAGCAATTGACCACGAGATCTTACTTTTCTGTCTCTGTCTGATTTTAAAAGGGTTAATATTTTGGTTGATTTAGCAGTTTCCTTCAGACAAGTCCAATCACTTCCTAGCTTTTACATGCCTGATTCAAAACCAGTCTCCATTGACTTCATTCTTTTTTGATCCGTTAGTTTCTGAGCCAAAGATTGGTACCAGCCATCATGGAATGCACCTATTAAAAATGAAGGTCTTACATTGAATAGAACCTCAGAATTTTACCACCTGCTTTGCTCTGCTCTTTTTCTTCGTCTTAAGTTCACTGGCCTTTTAAGGCATAAAGCAAAAATCGTCTTTTCATTTTGATTACGAGAGTGATAGAATCAGAATTCTGGGATGACGTAGTTATACAATAAATGACTCAAGTTTCGATTTTATGATCTAAATCCAATCTCTTCCTAAAACCTCAAATAGCATCGTTTGCTAAATATAACAACTTAGTATGAGGAAGATATTTACTGTAGTAGCATGAAGATAAGTTTGCAAGTCCATAGACCTGAGTTCAAAGCATAAATGTCTTAGTTCTGTGACTTAAGAAAATTATTTTGGCTTTCTGAGACTCAGTTTAGTAGCTGCAAATTGAACTAATACTTCCTGGGATATTTTGAGGATTCAATGGAATGATGTGTTCAAAGAAATCAGCACAAAACCTAGAACATATTACAAGCTCAAAAAATTGGTAGTTTCTGTTCATCACTAAGATAAAGAGAATCACCACTAGGTAAGGCAGGTTTGAGTTCCCAGTCAGAAGAGCAGAATCAGCACAGGGCTTCAGCCCACAGAAGTGGCTCCATCACATCAGTCAGCCTAGAATTTGAGATGCAGTTCAGCCAACACACACAGTAATTTACATCTCTGTCTTGAATTGTGTAATTCATTCAATAGTTACAGTTGAGCCACATATGATTTTAGATGCTTAGAAAATATCAGTGAACATAACAGTAATGGATCTCCACCTCGAGAGGGTTCTCTATGATAGTAAAGAATTGTTTAAAAAAAAAAAGAAATTTACAACAAGTCTAGTTTTTGGATCTTAATTGACTTTATCTGCAATCATTGAATTAGGCAGCAATTTGGACCCAAAACAATTCAGAATACTCCAAACCCCACATGGGCAGATTATATTTCTAGTCAGAGAAAAGGAAGAAACAGAGAGAAACGTAAGAGGCATATGAACAGCCTGATTGGCTACAGCTCACATCTGTCTTCTGGTTTGTGATTGGCTGAGACTGATCTACTTGTTACAAAACTGACAAGGTTGAAGTCTACTTGTACGTCAAGTTAGGTTACAGTTCACTGTGTATGGAGAAACCCTATATAAAATATGTGTGGAGGCAGTATAGAACAAACAGAATTATAGACAATAAAGAATTGGCTAAAGAAGTGAAAAAAAATATTATATTTTAGAAGGTAATAAGTGCTACAAATAATAGAAAAATGGAGCAGAATAAGTGGAACAATAACATAGAGGGAAGGCACAACTTGTAATTTAGATAATGTGGTCAGGATTGACCTCATTTAAAAAGTGAGATTTCAACATTCCCTTGAAGGATTTGAAGGACCCTAAGGGAAGAGCTTGGAGGAACAGCACTGGGTGGCAGGAGATGGCCTTGGAAAGAATGTGAGGTAGGAGTAGGGCACAGAAAGTTTCAGGCTTTATTTGAAATGAAACAGGGAGAAGCCACCAGAAAGTTCTGAGCAGAAGAGTAAATGATCTGATTCATATTTTAAAATAAAAACTGGCTGCTCTATAGAGAATTGCAGGTAATGGGGAAAGAGTAGAAGCAGGAAAATATTGAGGTAGTAATTGCATTAATGTAAACATGGGACAGTAAGTGTTAGTACTAGAGAGATCGCATTGGAGAAAGTAGAGACTGTTTGTATTCTTTGCATATTTAAAGGTAGAATTACTAGGATTTCCTGAAAGACAAAGTGATGGTGGGAGAAAAATGGAACTCAAGAATCACTCTGAATTGTTGAACCTGAACTAAATTGACTGAAAGGATGGGCAAAGGCTTGATTCACTACCCATAGCAATGGGATTGCATGCTAATGACTGCTGTGGCCACTTCCACAACCTCAGTGTGCTTGCTCAACTGCAGACTTGGCCAAGGTCCAGAAAGGAACTAGTTTTGAATAATAATAGATTTAGTCCAAGTTCAGAAGTTGGAGAGGAAAACTTCTCAATGCTCCTGTTCTTATTATGAGCACTCTCATTTCATTGTTGTTTGTCACCTGCTCCATGAGGTTCCATAGCAGTCCTCACAATAGTGTCTCAAGGGGTAATTCTTGGGCATGAGGTTACCAGTTAGGAGGAAATCTAACTTTTAGTAAGTTTCAGTTGAATACTTAGCACTAAAATGGTAGGAGCTGTCTGCATGTGGAAGCTAATAGAAAAGCAAGGGAATGAGAAATGGTAATAGCAGTGCTTGAATTTATAGTACCATATTATGATTTTAAGAGGTAACGGTATATTTATTTCTGTCTGGATACAAAAGTAGTACTTTAGGAGTGGGCATAATTAAGAAAGTGTTTTAGGTAGGGACAAAGCAATTTAATTTTCATAAACTATTAAAGCAGTTCCTGAGTTGTTATTCCCTAAGCTACCAAGAAAATGAAAACCTATTTTGCCAGCAGTGTAAAGTTGGGTACATTATGGTCCTCGGTGTTTTGTTTCTGTTTAAGATATACTTTCAATTATTTTTTTCTCCTTTAGACCATAAGAATTTCCTCCGATAATGTTTGGAGAGTTTTCCTGCATTTTTTTTGCATAGGTTTCCCAGTCGCCGATCAGTCTTTTAATAGCTCTAGACATCAGATAGATATGTACAAATATGATGGTTGGTGAAACAAAATGATATTCCTATGCAAAGTCTCAACTATCCGCCAGATTTCTTTATTAACACACACACATACACAGACACACACACACACACACAACAAAACCAAAAAACCCTCACAACTGATCATTTAATATAAAATAGGTACTTTGCTTGGCTCCGAAGATTTTCTTAATCAACTAACAGAAGCCAGGCCTACAAAATAAAATTTTAATAAACACAGTTTGCAAATATATTAGTCTACTTTATGTTGCTAAGATGAAATACCTGAGGCTGAGTACTTTTTCAAGTAAAGAGGTCTATTTAGTTCACGGTTTTCACTTTCAGCTAAAAGTTTTAAGATTTGGCACCCGCATCTTATCATTACCCTTCTTGTCTGCATTACAACATGGCAGTTGCCTCACAGCAGGAGCACCTATGAGAGTGATCACAGGACAGAACAGGAAGTTAGAAAACATCAGGGGCACTCTTTTTTTTAACACCTCATTCTCACTTAAACTAACTGGATCCTTCCAGAACAACATTCATCTCTTCCCAGTGTTCTGAGTAGAACATGTGGAATCAAAGACAGGGCAGCATGGGGAACCTGGTTTAATTGAAGAGCTAAAAAATAGTACATTAATTTAAAAAATCATAAGGAAAGTTCTTATGACATTAAGAGCATTATGGATTGGATTTTGTTCTTTGAAAAATAAGTGCTGGCGAGGATGTGGGGAAAAGGGTACTCTTATACATTGCTGGTGGGACTGCAAATTGGTGCGGCCAGTATGGAAAGCAGTATGGAGACTCCTGGGAAAGCTGGGAATGGAACCACCATTCAACCCAGCTATCGCCCTCCTCGGACTATTCCCTGACGACCTTAAAAGAGCATACTATAGGGATACTGCCACATCAATGATCATAGCAGCACAATTCACAATAGCTAGATTGTGGAACCAACCTATATGCCCTTCAATAGATGAATGGAAAAAAAAAATGTGGCATCTATCCACAATGGAGTATTATGCAGCACTAAAAAATGACAAAATCATGGAATTTGCAGGGAAATGGATGGCATTAGAGCAGATTATGCTAAGTGAAGCTAGCCAATCCTTAAAAAACAAATGCCAAATGTCTTATTTGATTTAAGGAGAGCAACTAAGAACCGAACACGGGGAAAGAGCATGAGAAAAAGATTAACATTAAACTGAGACGAATGAAGGGAGGGAAAGGGAGAGGGAAGGGAAATTGCATGGAAACGGAAGGAAAACCACATCGTTATACGAAATCACATATATGAGGCTGTGAGGGGAAAGGGGGGAGAGGGAGAGAATGGAACAACAACAGATGAGGTAGAGAGGGAAGATGGGAGGGGAGAGGAGGGGGGATAGTAGGGGATAGGAAAGACAGCAGAATAGAACAGTCACTAATATGGCATTATGTAAACATTGTGAATGTATAACTGATGTGATTCTGCAATTTGTATTTGGGGTAAAAATGGAAAAGCATAACTTACATGAATCAAATGTATGAAAGATGAAAAAAAATAAAATTAAAAAAATAAGAAAAAATGTGTATACGGATGTTCTAACACTCTGCACCTTGGATGTGAACTTACTTAGAAATACAGTCTTTGCTGATTAGTCCTGTTTACTGGAGCCATTAAAGTGGGTCCTAATTATAATTAGTCCTAATTATAAAGTCTGGTGTCCTTGAAGTTTGGACATAGAGACAGACACACACACACAGGGTGAATACAAGTGAAGATTAGAGTGTGGCTGTCACTAGCCAAGAACTATCAGGGG